>NW_008751736.1:955453-957054 GCF_000715545.1 Opisthorchis viverrini
ATCCATCCATCAGCTTTGCCGAGCATAAAAATCGAATTAGTCGATAAAGTGTCGATGACACCTAGAATGATGTGATCGTGTCGTGCACTGCATTAGCAACTGCCAAGCTCGGCGAACAGATCAACCTTACAATCTATCCATCAGCTTTGCCGAGCATAAAAATCGAATTAGTCGATAAAGTGTCGATGACACCTAGAATGATGTGATCGTGTCGTGCCGTCACTGCATTAGGTGGACGAAATTTGAGAAGTCTGATTGGCTGCGCATCGTTTCGACCTTGTCTTTCACAAGTTTCACGGTTCCGGAGGCTCATATCTGCTGAAGATTTTCGCGGCATGGGAAATATGGAGCTCGTAAATTCAGTAGTTCAGTTGGTTTGTGTAACAGATTCAACATTTGCACAGAGGATAGAATATGACGGCCTTGTTTCTTTACAATTTTGGTGTCTGTACACTGATGTGCACTATATCTCTTCAATTTCAGGCTGCGACATGATCTCGAATGGCAGGGTCGCGGATAAGTGATAAACTGTACGGAAACAGAGGTTTTGATAACTGAATACTGGGTCCATACTTCAAGCATTCAGTTAACATGGAGTGAAAGCTCGCCCTATCTGACTAAGTTTCACTGCCTTAATGATCAGGTGCACAAAAAGGTGCAGTCCAGCCTCAGCTGTGGGCGGTACGTAGGTATTCTAAAGACGTAATACACTACTCATAAGGTTGCAGTCAAATATAACAGTATCAGTTCATCTATCCCCCATATAACCGAACTAACTAGTGTCTTAGAATAAAATATGATCGGCCAAGGTGAAAATACGGAACCGCGAATCCAGTGAAAGTCAGCAACTTCAATAATGAACTACAAGGCAACAATCCAGAGGGTGCCTGGAGCTATGTGCAAATACTCGATGAGTCCGTATGAAGAAACGACACCGGTATATGTGTTTTCTATGGATTCACGTTTTTGGTGTTGCAAAGTATTTCGAAATATTTCACGAAAAATCTATTTTGACCAAGAGGATTGCGACAAATAGACTTTCCCCTACGCAAAAACGTATTGTTTGAGAGTTCCCAGAAAACTGTTCCGCACTGGCATCTTAACTGTCTATATTTACTCCAGTCAGTCCGTTGGTCAATAAACTAAAATGTGTCTGAGTTGGACGGTCATCCACCAGACCATCCATCATCAGTTTCAATGTTGACCCAAAGCCTGTTGACATTTTCATGTTCTCCCATATTCGAATTCAGACTACAACTTGAATGTATAGCAGTCTGACTACATGTGGCACAACCTGCCATCACCTGTCCGCGTGAAAAATGTAAAAACCTGCTCTATCCATACTCATGTACAATATAGAGCTGAAGAAATTCCGTGAAATTTTAAACTTGCCGCCTCCCAGTTCAGCCGTTCGGCCTGAAGCTGCTGATCAGTATTGTGATTAATTGGCGCTACTGACAAGGTAAAAGTAGTCCATGGAGAAGCAATTTTACAACACAAGTGAAACCCAGTCAGTAAGTAACCATGTGATGTAGAGTGCTGGATTGAACAATGAGTGATGCTACGTCTTGTGTAAAGGCAAGTAAATCACACTGCCGATC
>NW_008751736.1:963283-1028541 GCF_000715545.1 Opisthorchis viverrini
GATGCAGCAAGGCGTCTCATCTTTCAGTTGATACGATATTCGAGATACCTTAGGTATTCTAAAGACGTAATACACTACTCATAAGGTTGCAGTCAAATATAACAGTATCAGTTCATCTATCCCCCATATACCGAACTAACCTAGTGTCTTAGAATAAAATATGATCGGCCAAGGTGAAAATACGGAACCGCGAATCCAGTGAAAGTCAGCAACTTCAATAATGAACTACAAGGCAACAATCCAGAGGGTGCCTGGAGCTATGTGCAAATACTCGATGAGTCCGTATGAAGAAACGACACCGGTATATGTGTTTTCTATGGATTCACGTTTTTGGTGTTGCAAAGTATTTCGAAATATTTCACGAAAAATCTATTTTGACCAAGAGGATTGCGACAAATAGACTTTCCCCTACGCAAAAACGTATTGTTTGAGAGTTCCCAGAAAACTGTTCCGCACTGGCATCTTAACTGTCTATATTTACTCCAGTCAGTCCGTTGGTCAATAAACTAAAATGTGTCTGAGTTGGACGGTCATCCACCAGACCATCCATCATCAGTTTCAATGTTGACCCAAAGCCTGTTGACATTTTCATGTTCTCCCATATTCGAATTCAGACTACAACTTGAATGTATAGCAGTCTGACTACATGTGGCACAACCTGCCATCACCTGTCCGCGTGAAAAATGTAAAAACCTGCTCTATCCATACTCATGTACAATATAGAGCTGAAGAAATTCCGTGAAATTTTAAACTTGCCGCCTCCCAGTTCAGCCGTTCGGCCTGAAGCTGCTGATCAGTATTGTGATTAATTGGCGCTACTGACAAGGTAAAAGTAGTCCATGGAGAAGCAATTTTACAACACAAGTGAAACCCAGTCAGTAAGTAACCATGTGATGTAGAGTGCTGGATTGAACAATGNAATGTATAGCAGTCTGACTACATGTGGCACAACCTGCCATCACCTGTCCGCGTGAAAAATGTAAAAACCTGCTTTTTCCATACTCATGTACAATATCCACGTATCTCCTCATCTTTGATGCAAAATAACGAACTTCTGATTCAGATTCCCGTCAAACGGAAACAATGATCAATAGAAATTTCGTACTGTAATTGGAGCGAATTTGTGCTCGAAAGCTGACAGGCACTGTGCAGTTGTTTCATCCTAATTGGGAATCATCAGCAGTGTAGGGCTGAAGAAACTCCGTGAAATTTTAAACCTGCCGCCTCCCAGTTCAGCCATTCGGCCCCAAGCTGCTGGTCGGTATTGTCATTAATTCGCACTACTAACAAAGTGAAAGTAGTCCATAGAGAAGCAATTTTACAACACAAGTGAAACCCAGTCAGTAAGTAACCATGTGATTTAGAGTGCTGGATTGAACAATGAGTGGTGCTACGTCTTGTGTAAAGGCAAGTTAATCACACTGCCGATCAGAAGCTCCTGACAGAAAGGTTGTATTCACACATCTATCCTAAGGGTCGTATGTTCGAAGCTTTCCGGAGTTTCCCAATAAGAATTAAATAGCCGTACAGTGATCCTGTTTTTGTGCATATATTGACTCGACTTGCATGACGAAAATTCTGTTTATCGTCATCATCATCATCAGAAATAGCGACCTCAGCATTAACATTGATGCTTCACTGCCGTACAACCATAAGGTTCGCCTAATTATATTTTAAGCCCCAGAGTGAAAAGAAGAGAAAAAGAGTGGGTGAGGGAGGAGGCCCAATGCTGGCCTCCGTCAAGCATTCGAAGGTTTCTACGCCTCCAAGCGCTCAATCAGACAATCTGCAAAGGAACGGCACGAACGCCGCTGACATCCATTAGCCGCCATATCTCCTTCCAATGTTCGCAGCCAAGCGCAGGATGGGTCACAGGGAGCACATCCTGAAAGCTGTACAACACCAACAACACACAAACATTTTGTAATCTCTTTCACGCACTTCTTCCAAGTCACCATTGAGAAGAATACACGGCAAACAAGACTAGTCTCGGTAGACGGTGTTTCGGCATGCGCAGCACATGACCGAGCCACCGCGGTTGATAGTGCTGGATGTTTTCCGCGGTTGAAGTACCCACCACACAACCAAATACCCAAGAGGAACTAAAGTTCTTGGGACGCACATTCCTGCATAGCGGATACCCTGAAAGGTTTGTACTCAATAGCATAAAAGCCGTTAAGCGCAAACCTACACAATGTTCTGTTAGGAGGCAGCCCGTATACATGAGGCTTCGATTCAGAGGTGACTCGGTTGCTGAGCTAAACACTGAAGGCTTAGAAACTCTGTTCGTACGACATACTTGTCCGCTAATCTGTGTTTGAGCTTCAACTCCAGCCCCACTATCAAATTCCGCTTGAAGGACAAATTGCCACGCTCTACCACCAGCTTTTGTGTGTATTCATTCGTATGCTCGTGCCGATCATCGTATGTTGGTCGTACGACAAGGCATTTGTCGGAGAGAATGCGAGAACACAATGCCGTATCTCTGAGTGTTAGTGGGAAGAAACCAGGCTCAAGCGCGATTGCATCACATTTGGCCGAAACCTGTCATGTCATAGGCAAGGAGCAAGCCTTCAGCATCATATACCGGGTACCTATGATCCGATCAAGATTGGTACGATCCAGACTACTATCGATCGCAGAGGCGATTGGAATCTGACTGCTGGATCCGCAAATTTGCATCCAAAAGAAACTCATGCGACCCGCTGAACCTAAACTGGCCTACGAAGCATCCGGTCCCACAAGTCTGTCTGACATTGACGTCACTTACCTGATTCCGTGACCCATTGACCTACCCCTCTTCCTTTGATTTCTATTTCTCCACGTGATCTCTGCTACCATATAAATTTGTGATGTACAAGCCAAGAGGAACGATCACAGAAAACAAGCTTTGCTCGCTACCTTCTTTGTTCTCATGACTACCACGGGTATATTCAGTCATATTTTCCAATCACTTCGTTAGTAATCCTTTGAGGCCGTCCGAAAACAGCGACGTTTCTGAGGCGTAGGCGGTAAAAACTTGAGGGCACCGCACATCATCTGTCCGCAAACGTCGTATCTCGCACAGACTTTACTGTACACGCGAGCCTTAAGATCTAGTGACATCCTTTTTGAGGCCACAAGTGACGCAAATTAGCAAACGTGATTTGAGCTCTTGAGATTCTTTCAATAACTTCATAAGACACACCCCCATCAGAGCCAACAAAACTACCGAGGAATGCAAAATTTTTCAGTCTCCAGCGTTTCACCTTGGATCGTTGGGGTTATGTTCAGAGACTGCGTATTCTGGAGCATACCTCCAGATTTTGAAGGTGCAAGGCGCATGGCGAGAGAAGGCTTGACGGTTGTCACTCTGTTCAACAGGGCATATGCTTCGCCTTCAAAGACGAGGAAGATGTTGCCTGCGTACACCGTTTCAACAAAATACTCACCAGCGATGATTGGAACACCGTGGTTTTGAAGATCTTCCAGAGTTTGCCTCATTATTTCATCAATGGCGAAGTTGAACAAGAGTGAAGAGTGTGTGAGAGTGTGAGAGAGTATCATGAGCTGACCAAATGTCCTTTACCACAAGTGGTGTCCGAAAAGAGTACCCACTCTCTCCAGTCCGAAATCTCCTTACAGGATTGAAAGCAGTGCTACCTAAAGCTCCGCTTGATTAATGTACTCTCTGTGCCTTACAACTCTTTCTCTATGTCACTGTACTGACCCTCTCTGGTACGGTTGTTTGTCTCTGCCCGCTAGCATACTAGAAAGGGTCAGCCCTCTTTCCAGAATGCGACCAACTTCCCAAGATGGTGAAGCCCATTTTTGTTGGGAGGAGCATATGAGCCGTTTTCACCATGGCTGTAGTATTCCGAGGCAAAAGATTCTACAAATGATCAGTTGAGTCGTCATCATTCATCTTCATCAAAGACAGCAACATCATTATTGGCACTGACGTTTCACTGCCGTACAACCATATATGATATATATATATATAATTATATTTAAAGCCCCAGAGTGAAACGGAGAGAAAAGGGCTGGGCGAGGGAGGGAACATAATGCTGGTCTGTGTCGAGCATTCTGAGGTGTCTGCACCTGCAACCGCTCAATCAGACAATCTGAAAATAAACTGACAGCACGAACGCCACTGACGTCGATTGACCGCCATTTCTTGCAAGTGTCCAGCCAAGCACAGACGGGGTCACGAGGACCCCACCTGGAAGGCGTAAAACACCAACAACACTCAAACTCTTCTTGATCTCTTTGACGCCTTTCTGCCAAGTTATGTGCTGTCCGCCTCGCGGTCTGTGCCATCCTGAAGAAGGCACGGAGAACAACACTCGTCTCGATAGACGGTGTTTCGGCATGCGTATCACTTGACCGAGCCATCGTAGTCAGTGATGCTGGATATTTTTTTTGGATTGAAGTACCTGCCGCACAACCGAATACCCGTTTTCTAATCACCTCGTTACTAACACGCTGACGCTGTCCAAAACCAGTCACACTTCTAAGGCATCGGTGGTCGAAAACCTGAAGACGCCTCACATCATCTACCCAAAGAGGCCATGTCTCGCACCCATACAACAACACAGCCCTTACTGTAGCCTGGTATACACGACCCTTAAGATCCAGTGAGATGCCTTTTTGAGTATATGAAGAGGCATGAAAAACCAAGGTACCAAATGCTAGAAAATAGGGATCGCCATACATAAAGGGGCAAGCTCCTGAAAGGCGAATTGCAAAATTGGTGGAACTTCCACACCTAAAATATGAAATATCTTGAACGACCTGTCACCTGTCGAGAGGGTGATGTTGTTGGGAAACATCCATACGGCGTTTAAGGGATCCATTAATCCAACTGGTCGTCGAAAAACACATCCCAGATTTTGAAATAACCTTGTGTGTAATCGAGCAGGGTCTGTTATCATGTACAGTTCGATAACTTTGTTCAGCCACATACACACAAGCGAAATGAATGATAAACAAACAGTTTCCTCTCGAACCTGGTCAGAATGCGTCACTGGTGTGATGGTTTTCGTAATGCTAATGATGGACAACTTACGCACACGTCATACTAAGCTACAGAGAGATCGGATACTAAACATTGTTTGTTTCCGTTCATGTACCAGAAACACTGTTTACAGAGACGACTAAGCATTCAGCCAAGGCTCTGATCATTAAGGCCAGCAAATTTTACGTTAGAAGTGCCGCGCTAAGTTAACTGTCAGGAAACAAGCTGCCTGGGAGGCGATTGTCCGAGGATCACCTATTCTGGACCACTTTTTGTTAGATTGTCTACTGGTCATCTTCAAACGTGCGCGTACTCGCTAAATCATCGTTTCACATTTTGTTTTAATCGTTCGATCGGTGTCAGATGGCAGATTTGCAATCTGATTGTAGGTGTATCGAAGATATCCCCGGTGAATGGTGACCAATAAACAACGCAAGAATGATGGAAAGAATCCACATGCTGAAATTTCGCTTATTCAATCCATCGATTTGTGATAAAGTCCTAAAAGTATATTACAGTAAATTTAGATCCTATTACTTTTCAGAATAGGACATAATGTGTCACTATTTATGAGACAATACAGATAATACAGTAAATGAACTCACCACCGTAAGGGGTTGGATACGAAGGCGGGGATTCCAGATAGACGTACGTGCCAGATTCGTCCGTTGTGTGTTTAGTCTGCAACGAGATGTCATCCGTCATGTGTTTACACATTTTCGAGGTGGGAAGTGACGTCATCTCTGACTGCACTCCTTTGTCTCGTTTGATCTGTGACTTTGCTGAAAATCAACCGGGGGTCCGGTATCAAATCGGTCATCAATTGACAATCGTGGTGGAAATCCCAGCTTAATAGGTAAAATTCGTTAAACTTTTCCCTTTACACATCTTTGGGTACCAAGTTGACAAGCAGGCTATACAGGCGAACCCTGAAGGATCCATATGTATTGACAAAAATCTGCGCTACTCGAGTAAACTTCTAGTTAACCTGCGAGAATCTGAGTGGTATTTCAAAGACATAAAACAGGTCACCTTGAGGCTTTCTATCGCCTGAAGATTCACTCACTCTACTCTGTTGGTGCCTAGAAACTCGACGGAAGCCTGACTTGGTGTCAGGTTGCAAAACCCAGGAGAAACCTTCTCAAGATTCAGGACTGAGCATGAACGTTCCTTTCGACAGTTTTGCCCGGGCTCTAAGTTATATCACCTAGACTGAAATTTGACCGGTGGCCTGTCAATAGTACGGTGCAGCTGCGAATGTTTTTCACCTAAATGAAATTTAACTGGAGACGGGAAGGTTCGTATTGAACACTAACAGAGGCTAGTATGAATAATGAAGGAACGTATATCCCGAAGTAAGGGTGTAGTTCATTCTGGGACAGTAATGCACTGCATGTTTTACATTGATTCGAACTCATCACATGCGTCGTCACATGACTTTTTAGCTTACTGTTTTTTCATCCAAGCTCCAACCGGCCAATAAACAAATTTACACCCAAGCCGAATGGAAGGGATTCACTGAGATTTCAAAAGTCCCGATGGACGAGGTGATCTAAACATCTGAGGCATTCGAAAAAGCTCCCTCACTGATATGGTGATCATCGCCTGAGATAAAAGGTCTTCGGACTTACAAATGCAATCACGGATTTTGCTTTTGAGTCACGCAAACGTTTATAACAGTCTATTGAAAAACAACTGAAGCGTCGTAGAAAAAGTGAAACTGTTTGAAATACACCCATTTACAAACCAATTTGGCCTTGCGAAAGATTCACGCTAAATCTTCGTTTGTGATGTTTTCAAGTTTGAATGATCGCCCACACAAGACTCTTTAAAAAGCTTCTAAATGTCCAGACAATGTAGGTTTTTGCACTCAGAAAGGTATGCGGCACTTGGAGACCCAAAGATTTCCATACGACTGTCCACCCTTTTGTACGAAAACCATATGTCATTCACACATATCAGTGTCAGAAATCTGATGATGCCTAAGTTGGAATGGTCTCTACGTGTGAACAGCCATCACTTTCAAGCTTTGTGGATTGAAAGATACGTGGGTATGCACTCTGCATGCCTTGAAAAGAGCAACTGCTGTTGTCCTGAATTCCGTTAACTATGAAGACAGATAGCTTCCGGAGTGTCTATGATTATTGAAAGTGAATTTACTGAGCTTCTGACTGCTATGCGTCTCAGTGAATGATGTGTTTCGGGTCCTGAAACATTACAAAACGAACAAGGCTGAATACACCCGGGTGCATCTGTCTGATGAAGCGTGATGTAGCTCAGTTTGCGTCAAAATACACTCAACTGCAGGCAAACAAACGCTCGTGGAATCTCATTTTCAGCCGCATTCTTGTTGAGTCCGAGAGATAACATCGGATGATGAGGAAGGATTGCTGATATCCCGCACCATGGCAACAGTTTAGTTAACTGTGACGTATTACTCATCTGTCAATAACAAACTGACTATCCCCAGAAATTAAGAAATTTTTGTGCCCTCGTGCTCAAAAGGCTTCTTTGTCACTGTTTTCAATAGAGTTGGCTCGAAAGATAAAAGTGACTGAATACATTCCCTCTTTTTTGGGGAAGCATTCCATAAAACTCTCAATCAGTTTAGCCTCTCAAACTATGTCCACTGCAGTGGGTATAGGATTGAAAGTTCGCCTCGAAGTGCATGCTTTACGAATGTGACTAAGGCGTGTTCATCATTACTAACAAAAGACCAATTCCAGTGGTACTTCACCACACTCGTCCCAAAGAAAAGCATTCAAACCCGATTTAATCGATCCGAATGTCCGGAAACTGTGTCGTTTTATTCAGCCTTGCTAGTAGTATCGACTGTCTGACTCCTACTGTCTGACTCAACCTAAACCTGAGTCAGAGAATCGGCCACAGTTTTGCTTGGAGAAAGCGGTACGAATCTCTTCGTATGCAGATAACAGTTCAATTTCATCTTCATCTTTCTCCTAATGATAACTGTAAGAGAGAAGCCAACGTAGGCCAAACTACTAAAGGACAGACAATAAAGAATAGTTATCGATAGAGAAGACGTCAAAAAGCAAGGCTTAAGCGGTGAGAGGAGACATTCTCTGCGGAATTCCTTTACGGAGTATTTCGTGCCTGTGATCATCGAGAATTCAATCCCCACCTTGCTCCTCTGTAAAAGAGTTAGCACTGTGTGGAAATTTTGAAAGCGACCTAGAGGCTTCACCCTATCAGTGACCTTGAGATTACCAGGCGTCACGGATTCGCGAAGGCGATTTAGCCTAACCAGGCCTTGCTTACTGAAGACTCGTCATTTCTTACTGCACTACCACAGATGACGGAATGGAATCACTCGTTGCCCGACTGTGTGCACAGATTTACAAGTACAGTGAGGTATTTTTCAGCCTAGATTAGCTTTCGTGTCGTCATGTAATTTGCTATGCACATGAAAGTAAAAACTGACAAACAAGATCCTTACCGTTCACAAACTTGTTTAAATTACCCAGGATATACAGCGACTCCTCAAGGTTAGACAGCAGTTGGGCGTTTCCAATCCGAACTTGAAACTGACGAGATAAAGTGGAGTGGAAAACAAGGATTATTGTTTCCTTTTTGAACAAATTTCTCAACATGTAATTTACAGGCGTGACACTAAAAAATGAAAGCTTCCAATTAGAATCTACCCTAGTATGTCATTCGAATCGGAAGAGGTGAANAACAAATTTCTCAACATGTAATTTACAGGCGTGACACTAAAAAATGAAAGCTTCCAATTAGAATCTACCCTAATATGTCATTCGAATCGGAAGAGGTGAATTTTAAATCAAAAAGATTCTGGAATGGGGGATATTTTGTGCCCCAGTGATCTAGTCATCAAATCAATAGGGTTAAACCACGAGAATATTTGATCTCATATCATTTTGAATGGATGGACTATATCCAGCAACACTGCCACAAGAGCTACGATTATGGTTGGCAACGCTAATACTCTACAAAAAGGCTATGTCGGGATGCTTAGAAGAGGATTTCCCCTACGATAGACACCGATTGGTAAGCACTGGGGAATATTTGCCCTCAATATGGACTCATGCATTTTTTCTCAGAGTAATATCTAATATCAATTGATGCTACCTACCAAATTCATTCACAGAAATACCACTCACAGATGAGTGTGCGTTGATCAAGAGTCAAGTGTCCCTCCTCATTCTTCATATGGATACTATAATACAAGGAGATGTTTCAGTTCTCTGTGTTCTCTGTTAGCAGCTGCTATCTTCGGAAACGTGGCTTAAATGACCTCATTTACGTCGACTGCCACAAACGTCTGATTTGGTTTCAGCTAGGCATCTAGCAAGCAAAACTGACTGTCTAGTGGGTAGCTTCGCTTCGTGACCCTCCAGGAGTATAAAATAATCTGTTTCGCATCGGTTCTATAGAGATGCCAAATTATCGTGAAATTGTTTTGTCTCCAGAGACTTCATCAAATAACCAATAGACTTATCAAGGTCAATCAAATTACTGTAAAGCCACAAATACGATTTTGAAATCCCGGGAGAAAAAACGAAATGCCAGAAATTGAGAGGGGCTGACGTCACCTCCACCTATCAAACAGGTTGTACACAAACTCACTGCACAAAGGTTACTGGAGACCGGTCCGCATTACCCTCAATGCAGCGCAGGGCACGTGACGCGGACATCACGTGGATCGTACCAACAACCGCGGAGTCTTCGTAATTTGCGTGCAACTGAATGAAACCTCTCTCTAGTCTTGTGGCTCCTGAATCATCATGAAACGACTCCATCTTGGAAATACACTAGTCGTCTAATCCCGTTTTAACGATTGTTTCCTAGGCCATATACCTCAGTTCTTATTAAAGGCATAAAATTATGACTGTGATTTAACACATGTGTTTTAACTTTACAAATGTATCGTATAGCAGCTAGGCAGGTTGTTCTATGGTAGTAGCCAAACTGGCAATCATAATGGAGCTGATGAGACATGCGAGTGCTTTAGGGTCTGGCGCCCAAGTTCCACCCCAGCATCTGATGGAAGGTGAACATTACAACAAAACTTATGGAACCATTTTGTAGTGTTGGTTCATTATTGTTTATTATTGAATGAACGTCCTGGGAAGTTGAATAGGTGCTTGAGGACGCTCCGAAAATTTCTATAGACGAGATGTTTATTTTTGTGTCCAATGGCTTGTAAACACTTAGTTCCTGTTTGCTCATGCGTGGCTTCTCAGCGAAAGTCGTTCTCTCTTTCACTGGTAGCTGAAATTGCGAGGGATTCATAAGTTATGTTGAGACATTATAGTCGCCCCAACTCTACTGAGGCGTTCAAAAACACTGGACATCGGATGTGTTTGAACCTCATAGTGCGGGACTGCAACACGTGGTTTACTTATGTCTGTCTGCTAAAAGTTACCGGTTGAACAAAGGTGAGTAAACCTGCTCACGAAGCGCTAGTTAATTCAAAGGGCTGCAAAATTGACTTATGAATGTAAAAGATGAGGGAAGAAAGCTGTTAGCTCTGATCAGCTCTGAATTTCAGTGCATACAAGCCTATTCTATTCACTCGTATTAATTGGATCGTATTTGTTCTAAAACACCGGAAAAATTCCCCCTTGTCTTACCATTTTCTGTGTCAGCTCTCCCACCATTTCGTCCATCCGCCTACACAGATCAATATTCGAAGTCATTTGTTCAACTCTCGATTGGTCCTCTTCTGATTCATGATCTGTGCTCTTGGGTAAACAGTTGTCACTTACACAGTTTTCTTCAGGACTGCCGTCAGAGGAGAGTGGATCACTTGACAGGTGATCCGCACTTGGCGATTTTGCATCAGAGTCTTTCTTGCCTGGAGTGTGGTTTGCTGGTTCCACGGCTTCGTAAATATCGCCCAACTCGCCCTGCTGTTCCCAACACAACAGCACCAGTTCCTCCACCTGAGATTCGGTAGAACTTCGTTTGGGACGAGGAGCTGCTGAGGTGAGACTGCATTCGCTTGCCGTGGGCGATTGGTTCAATTGCCTCTTCGGGGAACAGGCACTGGAGGTTGTCGAAACACCATTGGTATTGTTCGTATGCAACACAAATCCATTGGAGTAGGTTGTCAAATGTTTGGAAAGAATCGCTGGTGCATGCATTTTCGTTTGTATCACATTTTGGTGCATAGGAAGTTTGGCGAATTCCGGACGGTCTCGCTCACATGACTCGGTGAAATGTTTTAAGAAGCTGCAAGTTTAGAAAAAAGAGTTTCATTGGTTAAGAAGATCTTTCATCAATGTTTGGTTGGTACAGTCACCCTTGCGGTACGGTTTTAGCCAAGTGTGACGCGACTACGCTGGAGCAAGACTGGTTCCCGGCAGCACCAATCAGCACTCAGAAAAGTTGGTGACAGCCATCCAACCAACGAATGCAATGCACAGCGCAACTAATGATTGGGCCAATAATACTACAAGAAAGGTATATACCAATTAGCCAATCACATGACAGGATATTAGATACACTTCAAAATTAAGTAAACGCAGCTAGGCACGGAGGAAGCATCCACACGACTGCGCACTGACGACGTCTCCTCAACTGGGGACGAAACGTTTGCAGACGAATTGCCAAGCTGGGCAAGCAGATCAGCTGCCATCTGACCAGCCAACAGTTGGTGATAGAGTTTGGCAGTTTAAATTTTCAGTATAACGTGGTCTTAGTGCTCTTACCGTACTCAGGTATGGATTAGCGGCCATCCTAACCTCGTACTAACCAACTCTCCAACAGAACGGCCTAGGAAAGAGATATTTACTTAGACGTGCTTTCGGTCACTAAACCGCTATCAATCGCTCTGTTCACCAGGCTGTTCGATTTGCATCAGTCGATAAAAGACCTTAAAAGACATGAGCGAATTCGTGAAGTGCCACGCAGAATGTGACTTTGAGAAAGAAAGTACAACCAGTAATCTGTCGAATAAAAACAACCTACTCACGTTTCGAAGACGAAACATCGGGTCATTCCTCAAGGACTTCTTCATATAATTTTAATAGATACCTTAACTTGCCTTCTCCTGATTAGCTCATTGTGATATGATTGCAGATCGAACTGGAATATTTCTCTGGAACTCGATGAAACAATTACTTTTAAAATTCAACGATAACGAATGGGAAGTGTTTAACTGGAGCCTGGATGTTTGGTAGTCCCCTGATTGTACAAGATGACGACTGTTTGTGTAAAAGTTGTTCGTGCTTGGCAGCTATTCCTCCCGGAGGGAGCGTGATGGCCGTGGTAATGCCAGGGTGCCCAGACCACGGACTTTCCGTTCGCCCCCGCCTAACGACTTAGCTGTCTCGCGCTCATTACAACAAATTGCCATCTGTTTAATCAGCATAATCCAAATCTGCTTCTTTTGATATTGATATTAAAAGATGAGTAGCCTAGCTAAGAAAAACGCGTGATTTCGACTCCATCTGGGACTTAATGGTCGACAGAGTAACTCCCAAAGCAACTGTGATATACTGTTTGAAAGCAAAAGTACTGGTAAACAAAAGAAATCACAATGATTTTGTACACCATGGTTGGATTTAGCTGTATTACTATCCGCGTGGATTACCCTACTTCTTGGGGGGGTCTGTAAATGGGTTTTCAATCACCAGCGTTCTGATGCTCAACTCCTCAGGAATGACAAAATAACCCCGCTTTTCCAGCTAGCTCTTAGTAAAAGGTATCTGGCCTTTCCTCGAGTGAACTGCATCACAATTTGTCTGAAGTAGAGAACCCTCGACACTACTTGATGACGGTATCGCCATTCTATGCGAAAAGTTGAGCAGAAAGTTTTATTCCTAACTTAATGTTCTGTTTTAAGGAAAGCCGGCATTCGACCTAAGGTTTCCTGTTAAGTATTTTGTTACTTCAAAGCCGTGCTGGTGATGGTCAGAAGGTGGGGTGTGCTTCCACGCTTCAACGCCGGTGTTCCAATACGTCAAACTGCTGGATGTCTTGGATTCGCAAGAAACAATTTGGTCAGCCGTAAAGTAAGAGAAGTTGATAGAGGTTGGTTTTTCATATGGTTCCTCTCACATTAACAGAAGTTTTACTCATGACGGTTAGCTTATCCGGTGGCAACTGGGTGGAGTGTGGTTTCCCTGGGCACGCTGTTTTGATATTGGACTGTAAGCCGAACTTGGAAACTCACCGAACAGACTAACGACCGAATAGGATGGGAGCGTAGGTCATTAAATTGACGATTGAGGTTGGTACGTCAAAAAAGAAGTTGGCCAACCCCCTTGGATCGGAAGCGTCACTGTCCACAACGATCATACTGGCCAATGACTCAAAGTGACTGATCTGCCAGGGTGCGGGTCAAAACATTTGACTAAGCAGAAAGTGTCTTTGAAGTAGTTGAGGGCGATTATTCATAAGTGTCAGGGTTCAGTTGCCCCCATTGGTAACCGATAGCATTTTGTTTCACAACTCAGTCTACATAGCGGTTACGCAGGCTTCCACCACAACATTTGTTCTGCTTTGCATCTAGATTCTTCACACGTGTGACCCAGCCCCCAAGAGTATGTTACTTAGGATGACGTAATGTCACAGACTTGAGCTCAGTTAACATATCGTGGTCCGCTGAGTAAAACCCGAGAGGAAGTCGATGGAATTTGACGGGATTTCAAGGGTTTAGCTCTAACATCTAAGTTGATGGAATTTGACGGGATTTCAAGGTTTTAGCTTTGGCTCTAACATCCGAGCAAAAGATTGTCCACTGTTCTTGATTAAGGCAGGTTCGACACATCCTTCTATCTGTAAAGCCTTCGAACGTGAACGAGATCAATATCATTACCGCTGTCTTGATACTCCGTGAAGCAAACTCGAGGAGCTACAGGTGGACCAGGTACTTCTGATTTCCAAGCAAAGCAGGCTACAGGTGAACCAGGTACTTCTGATTTCCGAGCAAAGCGCTGGTTAACGGGGAGTGTTCAATACTGCAGCTGTACGCGGCGGAAACACAGTCTGCCTGCAAACTTTCTCCCTAAATCTGACGACGATCAATATAAAGGTTTCATTTTTATCACCTAATTCTGACCAATGTTTCAATAGGCTGGATAAGGAACAACTAGAATGCGACGGGAGGCATTCTTCCGTCCACTTGTAAAAATTTAGTAGGAGCTGGTATCAGGTAAGCCTAGTGGATATTCAAAACTTTTCTATCTTCCGATAATTGGATGCATGAACGCAAATCTCCGTGTCTCAGTCCTCGTCTCTCACATGTACAACACGCCTAATCACGTGTTTAGTGAGAGCGTGGAATTTGAACAAAGAATGAGGTAAAGGAAGTAGTGAACGATGCTCCTCTAAAGCAAGTTAGACTGACGCCAGAATACCAAAACTCTTGAAAGATAACAGCTTCAATGGTGGTTGAATTCGGGGCCACTACTATCCAAAATTTGGCATTGACAACAAACCTACAGTCGACCATGAGACACAAATCCTCATCTCTAGAGTTTATATTCCGAATAAAATATCTACCGTATAGAGGAAGCTGGCGTACTAGGAATGTACCGTCTTAGCTGAACCCAATCGACAAACTTGGAGAAAGCTAATCACAAAGATGTTCTGCTGCTGGTAGCCGAACAGTTAAAAGTCCGGTCACTGGTAGGAAGCTACTGTGTGCCGATGAGCACTGATGATGATTCCCAATAAGAATGAGGTAGCTGTTCCTCGGCTCTTAAGCGCAGACTGGTTTTACTGACAAGACGAAATCCCAGCTGATCACTTTCGAACCTCTCCACATCAAAATCAACGTGGAAAATACCACGTCGTTCACCCAGTTGCTTATTCGGGCGTCTTGAATAGTTAACAGCTCTCTGCCAATTAAATGCAGCTTTTCAGCCCACAGATAAAAAACCGAAAGACGCAAATTACTGTGATAGGGTTCATCTATTTGTAAAAAATATAAGGATTGCTGTGACACTCTTGGAATGACTTGGACTGTTTCTGTCATACTTTTACCCTTTTTTCCAAAAAATATTTAGATGACCAATTTGAATACGGCTTTGTGGAAGCAAGCGGAAAAGCAGCAAGTGGTGTTCTACTCGAATTCATTGAGGAGTTTCTAATTTCAAGGCAACTTATCGAATGCTAGCAACAGAAAGACTGGCTGAGGAGAACGTGTGTTAATTTTGTATTTAATACACTACTCATAACGTTGCTGAAATTTTTTCAACAGCGCACGACCGGCTTCGTCCTTCTTGGGGCTCATCAGGTAGGCGAAGTCCCGAATTTCCGTCAAACTTATGTTCTAAGTGACATCAAATCACACATACTTGGCAAAATACGTCCATTTGCCAAAAAATTTTGATTTTACGGCACCCTGGTACCTAGCTGAATATCTTGTTTATGATGTTTTCTTGAAGGAATCTACTCGAAAGCCACCGACAGCTTTCACTCTTCCTATGTGAGCTCATCAGTTCGAGGAAGTCCCCGAATTTCCGTCAGCATGATGTTCTACTTGAACCCAAATTGGGCTGACTTCGACAAGTACACTCATTTCCATATCAATCTGGTTTTCACGGAAGACTCAGCTGGATCTCTCTTATATGGTATTCTTCAACTGAATGCGCTGCACGATATTCGGTATATTTGATGAAATGTTCTACCCATACGTCTGCTGAAAAGTTTTCGGAAGTCCACGACTAATTTCGTGGCTGTCAGGTAGGCGAACGCTCCGAATTTCTTTAAACGGAAATACTGGACTGCTTTTGTGTAGCACACTCACTCATAAACTAGAGATCCAGCTGAGGTTTTGGTCTATCTCCCATGGGAGCCAACTTGAAATAAATGCATCTGCCAAATGCCTTTTTTGATTCGACCATAGTTTATGTAACATTGCAATTCATTTCACATATTCTTCTTCTCAAAAAGGCCGCATGGCATTTTTGGGTTTCCACAAGCGCAAATCCAATGAGAGACTTAGGCACTTGATGGTTGCACACTTACCGCACCGGATGTCTTGGTTGATGATGACCGATCGATGATGGTCGATCAGAGCTGTACAAAACTTTGAATGGACGACTATTTGAAAACTGGTGCAGGGCCAGCTCCTCAGTAGGTGGATGAATGTATCTGAACTGAAGAGTTTTGCACAATTAGGTGCAGTCATTTACTCGATTTTGCACACAACGGATTCCAGATTCAAAATTCAGTTAGCAAAGGGGAAGTTTCAAAAATCGTGTCGTGAACAGGAATCGTTAATACAAACTGACTGTACAGCTTACCGCTTTTAGGTTTCCAAAATCGGCCATTCGAAACGTGAAGGCTAAAAATCGGTACGAGTGTTTCTTCGCCTATATGTGCGTCCGCGTGTGAATATCCTTCCAAACCAACCAGTGTCTTTCGTTTGGATATCGATTGACTTTCGCTCTATCGTGTGATGGTGAATTTTGCATAGCGGATTGCTTCCGTGGGGGACCGGTCTAACTAGCACACAGCGAAGCACAGCTGTGACAGATTTCACACATTGACAAATCGGCTTGTCGCCTGTGACACATAAATTCTAACAGGACCGATTCGAGGACACCTTGACTGGAAGAGTAGGCGGTTTAGGTTCCACACAAAACACAGTGTGCGCCGGACTAGGTGAGATTTCACTTATACGGAAAAACGGGCCTTATAGTAAATATTGTCACTGTCACCGTATCGCAGTTCTCTCATTTGGGTTGCTCTTTGTAATCTGCAGTAGTTATTGAAGCTAAATGGGATGAACGGATGTAAGCGGTTAATATTATTCGTCATTTAGCTACATTTCCCACTGACTGGGGGATATTTGAAGCCTTAATTTAGAAGAGAATGGTTACGCGCCGTCGAACGCTGAAGGGTCAAACAGGGGCCTATGTCGCATAAATGTGTGATCATGTGCACTGCAGTGGAACTGAACACACATTTACAAGCATTGGAACGAGTGAAGTAAAGCTGTAATAAAACTTTCTGCTGGCAGGCATCAACCCATAGTTTGGTACCGGGACACGGCGCACACCATGAAATATACCAGGAGTTAAGAGGGCAGCGGAAATTGTTTTCATAGATGAATCAGACAGTGGCATAGTCGGCAAGCTGGTCAATCGACCAATCAGAAAGCAAGTTGAAAAAAGCAATATCAGACTCTCTCCAACAGCTTCTGAGTTAAACTAAGAACGAAGTGTGGGAACGGTTTAGCATCACATGGAGTGGAAGGCAATCCACCCAACTCTCTGGAAAGATGATGTCGTCTTCAGGATTTGACAACCAGTCTGGTGTGATTCGCGGGAACCTCTGAGTATAATGAGGAAAAGGTAGAGGAAACTAAAGGACACGAAAGAAGGTATTTCCACTAAGCAACCACAGGTAGGGATACAGAGTCGGTATCAAACTATAGTTATCAGAAACCCCCTCTTTTTTCGACGTTTTTTCAGTTTTTATTGAAAGCCCCACAAGGACAAGTTCCTTTCTGTGGAAACAGCTCTTGGTACTTCGGTCTCTATGTCATTAAAATCAAGTCACCTGTACTAATGTGGTTCCAGATGAATGTACCTGTGACGAGAGTGACAACTCACGGTGTTGGCATGCAATAAATGCTCAGTAGTTGTTCAGTTGTAACGCGCTTTCGGGTGACTTGCTGCCATTCCACCCGAAAGATACACGAGAGCTGGGATATTGCCGGATTTTACGCTCACGGTGTTGGCATGCAATAAATGCTCATTAGTTGTTCAGTTGTAACACGCTTTCGGGTGACACTTGCTGCCATTCCACACGAAAGATACACGAGAGCTGGGATACTGCCAGATTTCCCAAGCTTAGACAAGAGAAGTCGAGATGCAGAGATGGGGTTCGAACCACGGACCTTCCAGTCAGTAAATTCGCACTCTAACCGCTATGCCATCTCACCCCATAAGTAGACAAGACTGAATCGTAAAATAGCTGAGGTTGTTCCTTATCCCTACTATGATGCCAGATAATGTAACCTATCCAGTACTTTCCTGGAAGCATTTGCGTTCAGACGATCACCATTTAATCCAATAAATTTGTGGAAAGTTCAAACATCAGTCTTTTTGGATTATTTATCCGTACGCATGGAGTGCTTTCAAACTAGCCACCCAGATGCCAAGAAATATTCCTCAACTGAACAAAACATCCATCCGGTGATCTTGTGTCAAATTCACCAAACATCTGTTTCCTATTTCCCTTTCTACTCGCGTCTTTACAAATCAGTAGTACGTTTTTATTTGGGGTCGCTTGCAATTTCTCTAACAGTTCATTCAGAATGATTTTCGAGCCAGACTTTACTTTCCGATCTTTAACCTAAATCAGGTTATTTGCATACGGAAAGAGCCTTGTTTGTAGTATAAAGAGATTATGAAAAATCACTGGATGCCACTCAGATGAGAAGCACCGTATAGCAGTAAGTAGCTCACACATCTTCAGAAGTATTCAAACCCGCAACATTCCGGCTGGTAGCTGAACGACTGATCGGCTTGCCAAGTAACTCGCACTTAGTCGGAATATATGAAACTCACAGCCGGGGGAAATATTGTCCAATCAGATCTCTAAATCTAGGGTTTCTAAGATGGTGTTGCATTTCAAACCATGATAGATCGTCCCTAAATTTGTTGTAATTACCGTTAAAATCACAACCTATATTGTTTTTTTTACCCGAGTCGTCATTCTGACATATGACAAGCCGTGTAGGATTGGAGAAGACCAGTTATGAACGAGAGAAACAGCTGGGTTCCAGATAAGTGTCTCAAAAAAACAAATTATTTAGCAAATGAGTGTAGTTCGCTAATTTCGTGCAATTTTGTTTCAAGTAGAACATAAGATTGACAAAAACCCGTGGACTGCCACAAAAAAGGCAAAACCAGTCATGGGCTGTCGACGGACTTTCACAACCTTATGAGTAGTAAATTACAAAGACCAGTTGCAATTTTTCTATCCAGCTCAGTCTGGAATTCGTAAGAGTGGGTATCCGATTTTAGCTATTCAGCCCAAATGCAGAAACGCGGCTGGGGTTCTGTATATAACTTTTCGCCACCAGTCAGCGCGTAGTAGGGTTGAGTCGTTGTTTGGTTGTGCTCAATAGTTGTGAAAGCAATGCTGTATTCGTCATTGTGCACATCACTCTTGCCAAGGTTTTACACGCCACCTCATACTAAAATCCGTCTCAAAGGCAAATCACAATGAGCGAAATACACTGATTTGCAAACTAATTTGGTTTTCCGAGAGAATCACCTGGAACCCAGCTGAATCTCTCGTTTTGATGTTTCCAGGCAACTGAATGTACCGCTTCGTGTTTCAGCCGCTACGATATTCGGGATATCGCGATACATATATATTTTTGTAATGCACTACTCATAAGGTTGCTGAAAATTCGTCGCAGCCCACGACCGGTTCCGCCCTTATCGGGGCTCATCAGGTAGGCGCCGTCCCCGAGTTTCCGTCGACCTTATGTTCTGCTTGCTCACCTGGACTACGGGTGAATCTCCCGCAAAACAGGATTGGTTTGCAAATCCGTGTATTTCGTTAACTTAACTGTTTTCACAAGCTAAGTGCAACTTGTCACTAGGTATGTCAGGTCAATAATCTTTTTCCCAAAAACAAACTTAACCGTACCCTCTGACAAAGTTTTCCGTACTTCTCTAAAAATAGCTTCTACATTCAGTGCTTCCGTCATGAATCACACGAATTCTAGCTCTTTTGTAGTACAGGTTTCCGGGCCATCTCTGTAGCCCATTTTTATGCATTTTTGGGAGCCTGGTGCATTTCCGTATTCCTCTTGTCCGCGAGGGTACACTGGAATCTTTAGCCCCATTTGTAATAATGCGTTTGTACAATAATTTGCTGCTTTTAGCACAAGTTTTGTTGCAGGAACATGTGTATATTTCAGATGAATGGACTCATTGTAGGACGCAATGCAAGGAGTAACTTCGCCGTAAAGTTTTTGGAATGATATGTAGTCTTGAATGTAACGCTGAGAACCAGCGGTTTGGATGACAAGACTTCCTAGGCTAGGTCCGACGGTTGATACAAGTATGGCTTTCGAGGGGTCCTGACCTGACGCTCTTTCAGCAAGTCAAGGTGATCCATTCAGAAGGGCCGAGAATGGCTGTTAGAAATCGTCATAGATGTATACCCAATGAATCTTGACAAGTATTCAAACCCGAAATCCTTAGAAAAGTAACTCGTGCAGCTTAAAATTTTACACGCCGTCTTCAGCTACGCAATTTTCAGTAAGCAATTTCCAGTAATACGGTCACTCCTTCAAGAGATAACCAATGGAATTTTCACCTAACCGGGCAGTTTACTTATAGTTTGTAAGTAGCTACATAAAGCAGTTCGGGATTTACTGAAGGTACAATTTACTTAGTAATCAGATGAAAATGACATCAAAATCTGCACAGACCATTTTCGGGCATGTACCTTATTGACTAATCTGGAGCGTCAGTTAGATAAAAAGCTGAAGAAGTATGAACACAGTGGGACGCGTGTTTCTGAAAAAGTTCGGGAGTCAGGGTGACAGATGGTCAATTTTATTCCAACGGTATGGCACACCACCCGGAGAAGCAAAAACAAACGTTTGACAAAGTTCAAACTAACGTGGTGAGCACACTTTTTGTGTTTGTTTTCATCAGCTTGTAGAAGTGTGTGCGTATGAGAGAATCGTACGTCGTCCAGGGATATTTTTAATTTTGGGCGTTTACAAACAAGTAACTTATGTGGGAGATTTCGTCCTGCCAGTGGAGCCAGTGTGTGCCGAAAAGTCGAGAAGTACTGTACAACATTTTGTCCTCATTGCGAATAATCAGAGTACCCACCTCACGAAACTCCAGGGAGTTTCAAAGTGACGACCTCCTGGCTAATAGGTTGAACAACAAACCATTTCAGCACGAGTCAATCATCAGGGGTGTGGTTAACTTGCACTTAGAAAGGAAATAGCCACTCATCGATTAATCAATGAAATCATATCATGTGGTCACGTGTTAACTGGATGCCTGAGTGATGACGTCTCCGATGCGTTTTTCAATCACCGTTTGAATTTATTCTTCCCCGAAGCCGAGAGGTGGAGTTTTGCCAAGTTGATAATTCCAAATAAGGATGAAACAGCTTCTCTGCTTTTAAGAATAGATTGGCCCCAGTTATAGGACGAATCCTCAGTTGAAAAGTTAATTATATCTAATACATGTTGTCTGCTAATTGTTTGCTCGGCGACTTCATTAACCTAGGTACCATCAGCCTGCATGTTCTTGCTCAGCAGGTAATCCCATGTACACTAATGACTAGGTTTGATAGGAACATGGCTTTAATTAGTAGATAGCAGGTTTCGCGTATTACATCCAGCGGTCAGGTCACGCGTTAACTTGGCTCAAAATTGACAGTATTTTGTCATTTGTGTATTATTTCGTGTTCAGCTGGAACAGCAGGTTGATGGAAACTCGAGGAACGAGTCCCAAAGATGAGGAAATCGGTCGCGGTTTGCCGAAGTTTTTTCAGCAACCTTATGAGTAGTGCTGTCAGATAGTGCTTGGATGAACAAGTTCCAAATGTTAAAAGGCTGGGACAATCTCATCACCGGAACTATGACGCTGATTGGTAGATGACAACGATTCCGACATTTTTAGGAGCAACCATCCTGGTCGATCGAATTTACTGAATGCCAAATCTGTCCAAGTCAAAGCTTGTTTCTATTTGTTACATAAAAATTAACGTTATATATTTTCGGACATAATTGGAACTGCTTACATCTACATAACACGCACCTCTTATCAGTCCTCACTCTTTATTGTAGCTTAACTAGTCCTCTTGTGTCCGGTTTTGATACATTTGCGTCTGGACCCCAGCAACGGGCGAAAAGTGAAACAGCATAAACTCCGTCAACCCAAGTTAAGATTTCATATGAGATTAGATCACATGGCTGCTGAGCAGTTTTCATCGTTGTGTACACAGTGGCGTACTAAGCCGTGAGTTAGCAATTTCCAAAATCGTGTGAACACATACTGCAAAGGAACTCGTTTGATGATTCAAAATACCAAACATGTTTTGACGCAGTTGGAATTGTTGTCAGAAATACCGACTTACCGTTCGAGTGAACAAGTTCACAGACCAGAAATGAAGCACCTGAGATGTGCGAAGATGTGTTTCCCAAAAATATAGAGAGCACAGAGGATTCTGCAGCGACCCCATCTTCGATGGCTGCACTGCCGCTACCCTGAAATTTAGCCGCTTACCCTCACCTCTATTTCAGCCGATATGGCCTGCCACGACGTTCAAGGGAACGGAATGAGTCTTGCTAGGGGTTTTTCGTTCATATTGTACATTTGTTTTCCCATCAGAAATGTTGGTGACAGTTTACTTTGTTTTACTGGATCCGTGGTAGACGGCCTTCGGCTATCTTCCCACTCTGACCGCCAGTAGGTGTTGGTGCACTGGATGGGTTTGATGCACACATAGTTCTTCTGTGAAATGCTGAGGCAACGGTCTTTCTATCGACTCGAAGGAAAGAAAAGCAATTAAGGTTTAGCTCTCTCTCCCTCTCTCAGTTATACTCCACTGTCGTTTCACGCAAGAAGAGAGGTACTAGTGTCTGGCAATTATATGGTTTGGAGAGCTTGATCGTTGCCTGGATGACCTTGACGGAAATGAGGTAATTCAACCACAGGTGAATCAGCGACGATCGCATTCACCAGGTGAGCATAACCACGGAGTCGTTGATGGTGGAATTCAAACGGTGATGGATGAAACTAGCAACCAGACACACAGATAACCATATCAATCGTCTTTAAATGCGCAGTTAGCTGTTGACGAAATCGACGTCGTGGCTTCGGGCGAAACGCAGGAAGCTGACGTAGGTACATTTTCTAATGAATAAGCTACCTACAGAGAAGAAAATGGAAAACACAGTGCTGGTTTTGCCCTTTCCTGTCTCATCAAGAAAATGCTCTATTCCGAACTCTGCGGAACCAATCCTTGTTTCACTTTATTGTGATGGAGTTACATCCGCGTGATTTTGACAAAGCTAGCTTAGTAAAAGTTGGTAGTGACGAAGTCTACGCCGAAGTTGGTACTACCTTTCGGTCAGTTCCGAAGTATGACGAAATCCCACTGACTATGGACTTCAATTCCCGTGCCAATCGATATCATGCCCTGTGATCACGTGTCTCCGGACGCCATATTGTGGGAAGCTGCATTAACAGACCTCTCGAACCGTGCACTGTTCACGTGTTTGCCACGACTAAGATCCAATTTGGCCTCATCGAACATCACGGGCCCCAGAGCGGCGCAGCGACCCCTCAGCTCTGCGATTAGGTTTTCGCTAGCGTTCGAGAAATGGTGCCAGCCACGATCATCAATCGCTTGAAAAACGAGGAATGTAGATAAACTAGCGGTTGCGAAATTCTCACCTGCTTGTAGTAGCGAGTGGTCACCTATCCTTGTCCTCTTCAGTCGATATCTTGGACGAATCACTATCGACCCAAAATCCTGATTACCGGACTTCGTTTTACTGATGAACGTCTCGGTGCGAGGATCCTGGTTCACAGTATCGTTTAAGTTGAAACAATAGTTCCGCAGTTTAACCTTGAAGAAGAATTTCGTTGTGCGCCGAGCTAACCTCCAGTGCTTCTCTGTGCAGCAAGACTAAAACAGAATTTGTGGACCACTGTGCATAGTTCTGCAACCAGGGTATCACGCTGCCGGTTGACTTGAATTCTACCAGTAAGCTGAAATTCCGTATGGACCATGTTACTGCTGGTAAAATCGAGAAACCAAGTTCGTGTCCATGGGCTAATCTGCCCTCGTACGGTATTGAAAAACTGAAGAGAAACCAAAGAAGCTTTCAATAAAGTGCTTCAGTTAACCCTAGCTGAAGAAAATGGTTGAGAATCATGAAGGCTCTTCGACAGACGCCTTAGGACAGGATGAATCTTGTGGTTTCATTCAATAGGCTACGATGGCTGTGACAAATTGGGAATCTCTGATTTCTTCTGCATGTTTAGCCGAGTGGGAAGAGTGAGAACCACGGTGGGCACAACTTGTAAGCCACAAAACATGAATTCCGTGAAGTGTGAATCGGAAGCACAAAACGGGACGGCAGTGAGAGACTGGATGTCGCGGGTTCAGTGATCGACGTCTTCATGCCCAAGGACTGAGACAAAATCCCACAAGTTGTTGCCCCTGGAAACAGGTTTGTACTATATGCGGTCATGTTTTGTGCAGGTCACCTTGAATCGAATATTTCTCAAAGCAAATACGGTGACCCACCGTAGGCCAATAAGGTGAGTTTGGGACAACTGTCTAAACTTTCCGAGGCTATCATAGGTCTAAACCTGGGACAGCCCTAGAAGAAACTTTCTGTCACCGCGTCAGGCTCAACGGACGCTAGCTACAGAATGTCATGAGGCTATAATCTAGTTTGAACTTATTGATAGTACAAGTCCCCCGTATGCTCCAAACGTACGACAATGTGTTCAACTTTTAGGCTCTCCTTAGTTGTGTTTTTCATAAAACCCTCCCTAGCGTCTTGCACTTTCCAAAGCACAAATTCTTGGTACGTGTAATTTTTCCAGACCTCCCAACCGTAGGTAGGTTCGCACAATACGTCGTGTGAGTCATCCACCAGATGAACTTTTGCACACATTGTGGTTAACAACTGTCAGGTTGCCCTAAGTGATTTTACCATCATGATCGCTGGATGAGTAGCCTTCAGAGTTGCCCCATCCTGTTCACCAAAAAATGAGCAAAATGAAGGTCACAGTGACTTTTGTCTTCAGAAAACTAAGTTGAGTGAAACTCGTTTTAACCCACTTGAGGCTAGGTGATCAGTTGGCGAACAAACTCCATGTGGACACCCGAACACGTATAAAACGATAATATAGGTAAATTGAATCCCATTGGTTAATCAGAATATCACAGTTGTGTACTCTAGTCAGATTCCGTCACACCAGTTAGTCAGGTGTTAGGCATCTAAACCAGTTTGGTGGGCGAGTGCATAATGTAGTTACAAATGGATGCGAGTAATGATTAGACGAACTTGAAAGATTGCACGGAATTCTTTGGAGAGCATAGGCCCGAGTTGTTGAGGTCACTGGTGGCATCTGAAAATCCATTTTCGTTCATAAACATGTAAGAGGATATGTTCTGATATCTTTCTTTGAAAGTCCACTCAGTCCTACCAAATGTATCGATTCAGCTGGGATTCGGTTCCGTATCTTATCAAAAATTGAACTGGTGGGCAAATGAGTGAATTAGTTGAATTTCGTAAAATTTGGGCTCATATAGAACACAAGGTTGATGGAAACTAGAAGACTACATCCACCCGATTAGCTCCGAGAATGGCAAAACAGGTCGTGGGCTATTGGCGACTTTTCAGCGACCTCATAAGTAGCGTGTTATATCTATACCATATACTGGTATTCTCGTCAACTATGGACACAGGCCTTGATGCATCATAAATCCCTACTCGGATATTCGAAACGATAGCATAAGGCTAATTCGAAGTCTGGCTATTCACAAGTCTTTTCTTACCGTTTCCTGTCCCCATACGGTTATTAGCATCGCTGTAGAAAAAATGTTGGGATGGTGCTCTTCGAAATTTCCGGTGTAGCTAATCAAAAGGGTCTCAGTCTTCTTTAAAAGTATTGTTTTAAAAGGCTGTTTGGGTGTGATGACCAGTCAGAGAGATGTTTCCTAGTTTTAATACACTACAGCCCACGACCGGTTTCGCCCTTCTTGGGGCTCATGTGGTAGGCGCAGTCCCCGAGTTTCCGTCAACCTCATGTTCTACTTGAAACAAATTGTACAAAATTAGCGAAATACACTCATTTTTAAACAAATCTGGTTTTGCGGGGACTCACCTGGAACCCAGCGAAACCGGTCGTGGGCTGTAGAAAAGTTTTCAGCAACCTAATGAGTAGTGTATTACGTCTATATATACATCCACATATCTTGATTGTCGTATCAAATTAAACATGGAGCGACCTGGTGCAGCACATTCAGCTGCTTGAAAACACCGTAAACAAGAGGTTCGGCTGGGTTCGAGGTGTGTCTCCCGCAAAACAAAAATTTTTTGCAAATGAGTGTATTTCACCAATATCCCCTAGATTTGCTCTGCTTGAATCCGGAACTGTGGCCGTTGAATTGTTTCCTCTTGCCGCTGCTTCAAGCAGACAGTAAGTTTTAGTGGCAGTGATGGTGTCTCGAAAAATCACGTGAAATTCAGTCGACATCACTACGCGAACAAACGTGTGAATACTGTAACCTTCCCTTATACCGGCATTCCCTAAATCAGTACCATTACCTATTGGACCTACAAGCTAGATCTGAAAATTTCCACCTTATCATTAGGTACCCTTTGCGCTCCAACCATCTCAGCGGTTTCTTTCCAGTCAGCAGGGTGAAGTGTAGCGGAGATACTTGGTTTTACTATGTCTGCCCCATACCAGGGAACATATTGGTTCTGACGGTGTTTGGGGTGGTTGCTATCCACAAATGGCATCTACTAAGTGAACCGATACGCTGTCGACTTGTTCCCGTGTCAGCAGATACCTGGGCTTTCAGCTAGATTCATGAAAGGCAGTGCTATCATGTGCGTGGTGGTGGTGATACTGAAAATTGGGCTAGTGCAGGGTTGAGCTTATATACGACCTATCCGGGATCATGAAAACGCCACCGCTAGGCGATCTCCCAAAGGCTTGGATACGTCACTCATTTGGTTCACCCTAATTTCAGCGTAAGCAGTGGATACCAACGGCTTAGCACTTCGAATCTGCAGAGACTAATGCATTTTGCGGTTCAGTCCTCGCACTACTACGCTGACACAGTTCGAATAAGAGTGTGATATACGGGGTGCATTTTGTCAGGGCATATTCCTGTTGACCCCATAAAAGCCTTCGTTAACATTATGAAATCTTTTCTAACCTGTTCTTTTTCTGGGGATGTTAATCGCTTGAATTTCCAGTAGAATGGCTTGTTCCCGGTATTTAAGTGAACCAGAATATGCGGTATCTTAGCTATTCTTGGATTGTTTCGTTGGAAAGAACGAATCCTACAGGCATGTGTTCACAAGAGGACGACTAAAACTCACCGGATGATGTAACCAAATGTAAGCTACAGCTCAGATTTGTTACTGAGAAGGAAAGAATTAGATCTTCGGGGTTGCCAAGCTCTTGAATCCGGGTGAGAGCAACCCGAGAACACCCATTCCATCAACATACACTCAGATTTCATCCCCGTTATTCCAATAGTATAGTACTTTTCAAGTAAGCTTTTAACTCAGATGCTGGACAAAAAACCGAGTTGACCTGCGCTGACAAAATACGCTAAGATGAGTTATGCAACAGTGACATGTTGTGTAATATACCATTTGGATCGTCCTCATGTGGTTTAGCCTAGTTTCTCGAGGTGTTTGAGGTGTCGGATGTCTTTTCTGGGATGTCACTGGAATGGATTTCATGGTGTTGCCTACAAAACGACTCGTCTTCTTCCGTACTAAGTATTACACTGATGGGAAAATCCTAGTAGTTCAGATCGAACATGATGGGGTATGCTGGCGAGACAGGTAGCATAGATATGATGAATAGTCAGATGAGGTGTTACGCTTTTCCAAGGGCTTTCTGATTTTGTACAGTTGGATAATATGATCCAGATCAGGCTGTGTGGGGGGGGGGCGAGCTGGTTTAGTGACGGGATCATGAAAACGCCACCGCTAGGCGATCTCCCAAAGGCTTGGATACGTCACTCATTTGGTTCACCCTAATTTCAGCGTAAGCAGTGGATAC
Organism: Opisthorchis viverrini; assembly: GCF_000715545.1. Taxonomy (NCBI): domain Eukaryota; kingdom Metazoa; phylum Platyhelminthes; class Trematoda; order Opisthorchiida; family Opisthorchiidae; genus Opisthorchis; species Opisthorchis viverrini. The sequence continues at coordinate 991,046 of NW_008751736.1, forward strand.
CAACGGCTTAGCACTTCGAATCTGCAGAGACTAATGCATTTTGCGGTTCAGTCCTCGCACTACTACGCTGACACAGTTCGAATAAGAGTGTGATATACGGGGTGCATTTTGTCAGGGCATATTCCTGTTGACCCCATAAAAGCCTTCGTTAACATTATGAAATCTTTTCTAACCTGTTCTTTTTCTGGGGATGTTAATCGCTTGAATTTCCAGTAGAATGGCTTGTTCCCGGTATTTAAGTGAACCAGAATATGCGGTATCTTAGCTATTCTTGGATTGTTTCGTTGGAAAGAACGAATCCTACAGGCATGTGTTCACAAGAGGACGACTAAAACTCACCGGATGATGTAACCAAATGTAAGCTACAGCTCAGATTTGTTACTGAGAAGGAAAGAATTAGATCTTCGGGGTTGCCAAGCTCTTGAATCCGGGTGAGAGCAACCCGAGAACACCCATTCCATCAACATACACTCAGATTTCATCCCCGTTATTCCAATAGTATAGTACTTTTCAAGTAAGCTTTTAACTCAGATGCTGGACAAAAAACCGAGTTGACCTGCGCTGACAAAATACGCTAAGATGAGTTATGCAACAGTGACATGTTGTGTAATATACCATTTGGATCGTCCTCATGTGGTTTAGCCTAGTTTCTCGAGGTGTTTGAGGTGTCGGATGTCTTTTCTGGGATGTCACTGGAATGGATTTCATGGTGTTGCCTACAAAACGACTCGTCTTCTTCCGTACTAAGTATTACACTGATGGGAAAATCCTAGTAGTTCAGATCGAACATGATGGGGTATGCTGGCGAGACAGGTAGCATAGATATGATGAATAGTCAGATGAGGTGTTACGCTTTTCCAAGGGCTTTCTGATTTTGTACAGTTGGATAATATGATCCAGATCAGGCTGTGTGGGGGGGGGCGAGCTGGTTTAGTGATTAGAGAGCGAATTTACCAACCGGAAGGTCCGTGGTTCGAACCCGTCCTGCGTCTCTGGACCATCCCTGTCTAGGCTTGGACAAACTAGCACTATTCCAGCCCTCGTGCTTCCTTCGGGTGGCAACGCACTTAGGCATCGAAAGGGTGCTACAAATGAAAGATTTAGTTTTTTGTGTTTGGGTACGGAACTTGTATTGTACCAGGCTGAAATGAAATGGAAAGCTCGATAGTTTTTTTTAAGAAAAGAGTTTGACAGACGCAGAAGTGACGTCTTGTCTTTCGAGAATTTGGCACTTTAGTAAGATTTTGATCACAGAATTTGAATGCCCGGGTGGCCATCTTCAAAAGTTAGATGTTTCTACCCGAGACCTATTATTTACAATGGATCAATGGGTAAGCTGTTTTGGTCGTCTTAGTGTTGCCAAAAAATAACGTTTCAAATGGGTGACAGAAGAAAATTCGTCCCAGAAAATAGCCCATTTGGAGGAACAAACAGACGAGAGTAAAACCGTATAATCAGATGACACAGTCACCCCGACTGTCTAGACACGTCCAATACTATCTGAGTAGACCAAAGCAAAATTTTTGTTCAAGTGAACAGGCGGGGCTAGAGATGAGTTCCATCTGGCGAAGAGTAGTATGTTAAGGGAGTCACGCCATCCGATCTCAGTTTTCCTCGTCATGACGAGTGGCGATAGTGCGTTTCACTGGCAAGTGAGTCGATTTCTCGATAACACCCTGTCGTCATATAAAAATATTACAAAATTACGATAAGAGCTGTTTTCATGGAGCAGCAGACAAGAGCAAATTCATCGACCGATTATCTCAACCAGGTGAGCGTAACTCGTCCCCAACAATGCAAAATGACCGTAGTAATTTTAATGTTTCGTGTGTCGATGATGAGCAACTGTTGGCAAATATCACTCCTTGAAAGGATGGCAGGTAATGAAAGAAGCATCTAGGCAAATCCATGACCGAATAACTAATGCCGAGTTATGGTCAAAATGGGTTTTTTCAGAGGCTTGGCCAATGTGTTCATAAATATCACCCCATCGAATTCTAGTGACTGTAATAGCAACTGTTTCCTAACTTTCACTCGAAAGCGCGTAAATTATTTCTGATGTTAGCCTCGGGACTTATTTCTACCCGTATCCTCGTTTTTGGGGAATCCAAAGCTCGTTCCGCACTATCACCACGCGAGGGTACCCAGTATCCGCACAATGCCCTCAGCTGCAAAACCTTTACAAGTGGAGTGAAACTTTTTACACCAAAATGTTGCATTTTGTTGCTCAAACCAGAAACAGTCCTAATCTGCGTTCATACCTTTGCAGCTCACCAAACGCCATTGTTCACTGAAGCAACCATGCCTCGTGGCATCATTAAGACCCCGAGATTCTTAAATGGGGCTTAAAAGTTTGGGCTCAATTGCCCGATTGCAATAGTCCATCAAGGACACGTCATAACTTTCGAAAATTCAATTCCACTGTGGGAATACTGAGCGCCCAACAGGAGCCAACGAGCCTTGGAATTTAGCAGGTCTGGTAGCTGGGCTGCAAGGGTCACGTGGTGATGGTTGGTCCTATCAGTGTCCGAAATTGGACACGTCATAACTTTCGAAAATTCAATTTTATTGTGCGAATACTGAGCGCCCCACAGGAGCGAGCGAGCCTTGGAATTTAGCAGGTCTGTAGCTGGGTTGCAAGGGTCACGTGAGTGATGGTTGTCCTATCAGTGTCCGAAATTCGGCTAATGAAAGTTGATGGGGACCGCTGGTTACGCTAAAGGCGACACCGATTTGACTTCCACAGTCCTTCTCGTCCAATGGGCAGTTTTTTGCAGGGGTAAAGTTATGCACCACTCTTAGGCTAACTCTCATCTACAAAGTTTTGTGCATGCTGAAGTTTTTTTATTTGGCTTGGGATCTGGAATTTTTCAGGCTTGTATTCATCCCGCTATCCCCACCAATGATGATTTCCTCAGGCTGACAGGGCATACTTCAAGATAACCACCAAGAGTAATTCTGGATTGACTTGGCAAAGCTTCATAGTGTTCGAAATTGATGACTGTTTTGCTAACCTCGTCGAGGACCTGTTGTCTAGTACAGTGCCAAGTCAACTGGTACGTGTAGTTGAAAGAAACACTGCGCCATAAATAAACTACAGGTAAAAATGTAGAGAATAAACTCAGTTTTATTCGACTGTGTGTCCTGCTGTTATCCGCAAATCGATAAAATAACGTGCCAACCTGTCTGCGAGCTTTCGCACAATAGCACCAAAAATACATCACAAGAATTTCTACTTACTTTGCCGAAACACTAAAGCGAGGCAGTTTCCTCTCACTCAGCAGAGTACTACCCGTTTCCATCAGGGAATAAACTTTGCACATCAAAATGAAGGGGAAAAAACTATCTCCAATAGTATTTTCAGCGAGTGGTGGCCAGATAAAAGCAAGATGAAGAGCTAGCCATCCACACACACACAACTACCAGGGCAACCACCTACGCAAAACTCCCAACGCGATCTGATTGGTCAGATGGTGTAATTCCAGACCACTGCACAGCCAAAACACACAAAATAAGGTCGAGCAGGAGTTACGTCCCTAAATTTTGGAAACACCAACATTCCCCTCCCATAGAGTACGACGTGAACTATGTGGAATAGGGCGTCACCCAGTGCTATGGTGACAGTTACGGAAAGCAATGTGTGTTTGGACTGCAAGCAAGCAAAAACACCAAACTAGGTCAGAGGGGCTTGCAAGAAGAGACAGATTAGAAGGAAATGCTTACCGTCGGCTACTTTAGAGCAAAAAATCAATGCGTACTTTGATGTTGACTCAACTTTTGTTACAGCTCAGCTAAACTATGTTGAAGTAGGTTTTGATAGTGAAGGTCAAATAGTGCCTCAGATTCAGCCACACAGGGGAACCTAGTCGCCAGTGTACACGAATAGTGAACCTAGGTTTTGGGATATATCCTGTAGAACACAGTGAATATTCACTCTATGGGCAAAACACTATATCAAGGACGTTCAAGGCCACTTGGCGCTTCAACCAATGGATGAACGCTCCTAACATTAGTCGTAAGCTATACAGTAAAACCACTGAATTTATGGATATTTGAGGTGGGATGCTGAACTAGACCTTGTGAAACGTTGTCAGTAGCGTGTTGTCGGTGGAGAATTCCCGTATAGCTTCACGGCAATTTCAACCACACCTTTAGAAAAAAGCCATTTCAGAACGATGGTAGTGAGGGAAGATATGATACTTTCCAGTTTAGAATTCATCCTGTCAGCAAAACTAATCCAAGTTGAAAGCCAAGGATCAGTACATTATTGCTTCATCATTACTGGGAATCATCACGAGTGCACGTCTTACGAAACTCCAGCGAGTTTTGAGCCTCAACGTTCGGGCCAGTGTTTGAACACACCAGTTTGGCCATGAGCAGCTGAGCAGCGGTGTGACTGATGTGCACTTGAACAGGATATAGGGGTGCTCACTCTTCAATCACAGAAACAACATGGTGAGTGAAACCTCCTGCTTCAAATGAAACGAGGAAATCCCTTTGCCCCGAGGTTGTTTATTAGAAAATACCAACTAAACAGCTGCAGACTATTTTAGAGGGAAGTAAAACTCCCATATGCATCTTGTTTAAAAAACCTGTGTATCCGTCTTTCTCTTGTATGCGTCTTCTGGAACTTTCCTGGAAGTGTAAACGAATGCTGCAGAGCAGTTCCACATATTTCCGTAATAAATCTCACCTCCCATTAGATCAAGGTGGAGTAACAAGAAAACCGCACACTATTCATCGAGAATCGACTCAAGAATCCAGTAAGTGGGTGACCACGTGATCTAACATTGGACGAGATTGTTCAGATCAATGAGAACTAGCGAACAACAAACACACTGGTCGGAAGTTTCCGCCAGGCTCGACAAACTCTTCATAACGTAGATCCATGTAGACTTCAACTGAAATTACTTTTTGCAGGTTCTGACAACAGGAACGCAATTTCTTCTACGCGGTTACGTTGTAATCAATGAAACATTAAACACGCTGTTATGAATAGCTGTGTGGCTTCAAAAAATGAATATGGAGTGGAACACACTATCCGCGAAGCTGTTTCACAGTATACATAATGAATATGCAGAGTTTTCCCCACGGGTACATTGTAATTGTGGTCCAGAGGCGCCGGTATGGTTTGAAACGCATGACGATAAGCTTGGTACATCACGTATCCTTCAAAGCTCGATCGTCGCCGCCAACCACCCACTGCGGGCTGTCGCGTCTGGTTGGTCGACCGTCTGCAAAGGAAACGAACCTCAGGGTCGCCGAAAAGCAATACTCTTCTGGTCAATGACATGATTCAGCTTGGTCAAACATATCTACATCATCAAAGGATTTTATCGCCTAAATAACTTGAATTTCACCAGCGATGGAGCACTCAAGATCAAATGATTGTTTTATCAGTTGCTGACAGAACCTCTATGAAGGAAACGAACTGTGCTTTATCGATCTATCCCAACAAACGGTGACGTAACAAATCCACGCTATTGTTTTGAGTAAGCGCATTCATTCAGCCACTTCTAGGGAGCGTTTCCAGTTAAAAACGGTCACCTGTTGGTTGTTCTCAACATCCTTTTACTTGCTTACATGATTACATCCAATTTGCTCGATAGATTGCGCAATACATCGTGCACACGTGACCCCGGAGACACACAAATTAAGTGCGCAACAGAAAGAACATATGCATTCTTTCACTCCCTGGTGACTAACCGTTGCGGCCAGTGACCTACCCGTATTGATTGGGCAAGCTTAAAACTCGATCAAGGACGGCGAGTTGAAAAATACACTCCATTTACAGCTACTAGATCAGCATGTCTTTGAATTCCTTGTGTACGAACCAAGTAGGTGACGATCGTCCACCGTGCTGCATGTCTCATCACCCTGGTAATCCAACATTCTGTGGGATTCAGGTTTTATATTTTGGTCTACTGGTGGCAAATTCATATCCAGTACATAGTGGATATGCCATTCATCCGAGTAATGCCTCGGCAAAGTGAGTGATACAGAACCCCGTTGCACTAACTGAAACAAGAGTGTTAATCCGCCACCTAGCCTGTTCAAGGCCTCTTTCAACAGCTTAAACATGTGGCCTAGTTGGTTTTACTTGGCTCTCGAACCATGCCATATTATGAACGAGAAGAGGGTTACAACACCGCTGCAACTGTTCACGGATAGCCTTGAGTTCTTTCTATGGATGAATACAGCCGACCTGTACTGCATAGACGTACTATCAGTGACACTGTTTCGAACGCTCAGGACCCAGGGGACGCCTCCAGAAATGAACGACGCATCTTCGAGGTCACCATCGGTACCGGATAGCGAGTGCGTTGGCGGAGCTTATTGCCAAGCCTTAGCATCATGCGACCAGCTGAGCGGGTGTGAAGTTGTTCACGACAGGAACGCCCCCATTGGTTGAGCAGAAAGAACAAGCGGACGACCAAGTTTGGCCATTTAGTCGGAATCTTTGTGTTTGTCCTGACAATACAGCCGTGTCTCGGATTCTCTGCCACCTCCGTATGACGGGCTCATTTCAAGCGTAACTAATAGACGGCCACCCACGATACAACAGGTAGCGAAGCAGCACTCTCCACTGTCTATGAAAGGAAGCAACAGCTTCTCAAATGCACGCGTCATTGTTGAAGAAACCTTGGTCACGTGATCGCATCAAGTACGTGTGCACTCGGATTTTATCTTTCCCATGCTCATGTATCCATGACTGGAAAGACGAAAACTTCAGTATTCTTCCGAAAGAGCTGTTTTTGTTGAATTAGGCTCACAAAATGCCACGCTTTGAGGGGGCAGTCTATTTCCGCAGTTGGAATTTGAGTTCTGGTCTGAGTAGAGCGAAGAAATATCAGTTTCGCGTCATTAATGTTGCATAACGGAACACTTGGAAGATTCTTTGGAGTCCTACTTGGTCCGTCACTTGTCCCACTGGATTGGACGGGAATGACTGTGGTCAATCGATCGGAACTCCACCTCTTGTTTTTGACTATAGTCTGGTTTGATTTTTCTGCCATATCTTACGCGTAGGCTGAAGATGTAAAGCGATTATGATAAAACCCTTACTGTCACTAAATTCCTCCCATTTTGCGTTATCTAAATTTGTTTACAAATGTTCCCCAATTCTCACAGAAGTAAACCAACAATTTGACAAATTTCGGTCACATACTTGCGTTCCGACTAGTTTCAAAGAGGACTGCAATTTAGTCACTGAAGCTGGCATGCTATTTATGAGTTATTCTGACATAGCTTGGGATTTTCTGTAGAAAAATGCATAATATTTGTAATGCTTTTAACGAAAACGCTGGGTTTGTCGCTAAGTTATACTGCAGTCTAGATGACGTCCAAAATTGAGACTGAAATCGATAGGACTGTTTGATTCATACTGCCGCGGGATGCGTGCTGTTTGAATGGATGGTCCTGTAGCTACCCAGTCACCCACATACTTGACGGTTCAGCTCACAGTCGCTCACTCGATCACCAGACTTGTCTTTTTTCATACTCACAAACCACGTCACATCAAGCTGACGCATCGGACACCGATTGTCTGCATNTAGCAACTACTCATGTGCTGACGCGCCCACGTACACGCAAACGGACCTACATATAAGGAAACCGAACACAGTCAGCACACACAGACTCGCGCGCACGCAGGGATCAGGAAGTCAACCACTCTCCACAAGTCCACGGACAACTATGGAACACGTGTAGCAGCCATACTGCGGAGAAAACACGTTCCCGCCGTCCGGAACTCCACCAAGCAACTCTCACAGATGATAAGTTCCTCTTTTGAATTGCTCCCATTTTGCATTGTATTTATTTTTATACGTGTGGCATCTCACCATTGTCAACCATACTAAAAAACTTTATTAGTGCATATACCTTCTGACCATCATCAACAGTACACTAATAGTTCCCCTCATTACAAAGCAGTGGAAACAGCAGCTGGTCGCCATCGTATCCTGGCTGAATATCCAGCCCACCAAGATCTATAAGTCGTTTGGTTGGCGAGCTAGGACTGGTCTCACCTGTCCGCACATGTTGCGGGGTCACTATACAGCTTGACGCATCTCAGGTTGTCCCTCTGTGTCACATCCAATATGCAGTGCATTCTGCACCGCCTGGCTCCATTGAACAGAGTGAAGAGAACACGGAGTTCCTCCACGTCGCACACCAACACATTAGAGAAGAGGGGAATATCGATGGTTCTCCGTGCGTTGGTTTGTGCGACGCACCATGTGTGTAGCCTTGGAGAGCCGCATTTTGCTGATTGCAGGACCAGAAACATGTATTAAACGCTCGGATTTTGTAGAAGTACACGAACGGTGTGTCCAGGGACCAAGTTTTTGCCTGTTTGCGAACGTAATGTCCCATAGTTTTACGTCATGTTTCACACACACCATCAAGTTTCAGGCAAATAAATTGAGTTGAAATACTCCAGAACAAAAGCATCGTCCACGAGGCGGCAATAGATAATGAATTGCTCATAAAAAGTGTGTGAAACAGCAATCTTGTTGAGATTCTGTGTGTCGATTCTCAGTCATATGTAGTAAATCCTTTTTGAGCGGCGCATTCTGGGAATAGTGAAACAGTAGCAAGAGGCAACCTTTGCTTGGCTGTCGCTCTCGAAGATGCAGGGAAGAAATGGATGTATTCATCGCAAATGGGAAATCGAACTGCGATTCAGGTGAGTCTTCCGTCGAAATAAGATTGCTGTGCTAACTATATATCTTTTACGAAACAACTTCAATGTAGCAAATGATTGGGCGGTCAGCTCTGCCAACAAACACGTGAAAACATCGCAACATATCGAAGGAAACTGGCTGTTCCGATTCTGGGCCATGTGCTGGAGTCAGCTTCCCTTAAGAGCTTCCCGAATGAACATTGTTTCCGTCACTCAACCTGGTGTCCGCAAGCACTGAGTGTAGCAACATTGAGGGCCTTCTGGAACCGTCGAGGGCCGTCAAAAAACAACACGAAAGCACCCAACACTTACGAAGAGCAGTGTCCGCGCCAAATATGTGATGATGTTAGGAATCCAAGGCTTAAAGCCGTCTCTACACTGTCTGTCCTCTGTGTATTTGCTTGACGGACGTGATCACATCCACAAAGGACGTTCGCACTTTTAGTTTGTTCGTATGCCTAGCCGAAGTTTTCACACTATCCCAACGGGCTATACGCCGGGTTTTCTGAGTTCTTGCGCCGGTTTTTGGCTAGTCTAGAAACTACCCTCTGCAGCATTACAATGGATAAGGGAGAGGCCACCAGGTAGGCACACCCATACATGTTCTTTCCAACAAGACTAGCTGGCGTTTTGGACGACACAACACGACAGCTGTACTGGGCTGTGAGCACCAAGTGATCTGTCTTGTGACCCGTCACTTGGGCTGTCTCATTTACTTGGACTGGTAAGTCTAGACGAGACAGCTACCAACATGGCCGCAAGAGCGCTTGTATGTAAAATATGCCTGTACTCTGTCATACTGTTTGCAGTCAGGCAAATGTTTTGAGCCACTGGACTTTCTCCAACAAGTTTTCCGCAACGATTATCTTCCAGTTAAATCAAGCAAGGTCCCAAACAACTGAAGCACGGACACAAGTCTTGAGACTTTGGAAACATGGACTGTGAACCCATTCAGGATGTGAGTACCACTCAGAAAGGTGTCCGAAGCTGAGGTTCAAATCCGCCCAGCTATAATTTAGTATTTAATTACAAACATAATCCGAATGCAAATGAAGCTATCAGGTCTGCAAAAGAAGGATGTAAGTGAAACCGCACCAACCGTGTTACACCTGGCAAATTTCTCTACTACTTGGAATATATTATCTTCTATGTTTGCCCAGCGTGAACTGATGGAGTGTGGTAACATGCTCCGATATGCGGAATTCAAGTCCTGACATGATCAAGGATATGTACTACTGATGAGCTCCACTATGAGCACAACCCGATGACAGTACTTCTTCTCCTTAGGTGTGAATGATTGAGAATATTTGTGCCAGGAGAGGAGGACGGCTGTTCAAACTAGACTGATGTGGTTGGTTCTGTGTCTTCCACAATGAAATAGTTTAGATGAATCGGCAGTAGAGTCCTACGCAGATTGGAGTCAACTTCATCCATATGGTTGGTGGGATGGCTTCGTTTTTTAAATAGAGGTTCATCCCTAACATTTTAATTGTTCGAAGGATATTTAGACATCGTTTATGTTAAGGTTCCCGGTACGGATTTCTGACTGACGCGTAGATTCGACAACGCCGAATATCAAAAGGAAGAGTTGGGTCCGCAATTCTACAGTGCTGCCTAACACAAGGGTAAGCAAAATTACACAACAAACATCAATTGTGCACGTTCGTAGCGTCAACAAGTGCACGGTGCAGTGTCAATGTCCGCACACCACACAACGGCGAGCGGAATTCTGGCTCAGTAGTATGGGCTGCAGTCGTCCCTTCTCATTGGCGGTGCGATCGCACGCAACCCATGAGAGAACAAGTCAAGGTAGGCTCAGCAAACGGGATACGAAGACGCATGTCTAATTGGGTTCACACACACCCAACACACAAGTGTCGGACGGGACGGCAATTGCAGCAGGGTGAGTGGCCAAACTGATGGAGATCAAAAGTTCATAGGCGGAGTAAGCAAATGGATGGAGGGATTATTAAGAGGTCAAGTTATTATCAATATGTAGTATGAAAGTGAAGGAAGGCGTGCGGGACCGATCAGCACAGACTTTGTTGGAGGCAAACAGTATTTGTGTGCCTACTCAGGTACAATCTAGTGTATATTGGCACACTTTGACTGGGGCCCTGCATCTCCAAGCACGTGACACTGCAGCATTTCCGTCTTCTTCATTTTGACAGACTAACATAAAATCAGTCTGCGTGTAGTCTGTTTCAGTTGTGAGTGAGTTTCCCTGTCATCATTAATGACTTGAATAGCGTGTAGACCTGAGAACACCACAAACGAGAGATTCAGCTGGGTGAGTCTCTCGAAAAACCCAATTAGTTTGCAAATGAGTGCATATTCGCTAATTTCGTGCAATTTGGTTTCATGTAGAACATAAGGTTGACGGAAACCCGGGGACTGCGCCTACCTGATGAGCCCCAAAAAAGGCGAAACTGGTCGTGGGCTGTCGACGGATTTTCAGCAACCTTATGAGTAGTATATTACAAAGCGTGTAGACCTGTCTAGGTGCACGATTTTCACAAAGCAACCACCAGTATACGAGTCCCACAGTAGCCTCAGACTAATTCAGACGGAGGCCAACCACAGACACCTATACGAACGTGCATAGAAAAGATAGTATTTGGGGATCAGCTGTTTTTTGTTCGTTTAGGGACACGTATATCGTAATTCAAAACAAACCCAACAGATATAAATCACGGCTGGCCAGATGCGCATGCCTCGAATGATTTTTGCAGTCGACAGGCTAATTACCTGACCCGAGATGACAATCACATTTATTGAGATAGCCAGGCAGGAAAAAATTGGGTGTATGGAATATTTAGGCCGACCAACAAGAAGATCACCCATTACCAGAAGCTTGTTGTCCAACGAACGGACAGAGCGACCTGAGTGTTTTCATCCGAAACACTCCACAGATGGTCGCCTTCAGAAGAATTTTCAGTGGATGTTCACTGAAAAGCTGTGAATATGCATCATTCAGTGCCGGGCAAGCTTTTAGCGGGAGACCTAAGGGAATCTCTCGTTTATGGTGTTCTTGTCGGCAGCCCGTGATCGGTTTCACTCTTCTTGGGTCCCATCAATCAGACATAGTTCTCGAAACTCCGTCAACTCTATGCTGAAAGCAAAGCTGTACCCCATTGTCGGAACACACTTATCGTCGAATTAAAAATGGATGATGATATTTGGGTGGCTCATTCACGCTATTCATCAAATGGTCTGGCTACGGGTCTTCAGCCAATCTATGAATAGTGTGTGACACCAAGAACATACTTGATTGTTTCGCTAACTAGCGGAGAATTACACCAAGACAAACTCACCGGCCTTTCTCAGGGTACACCCAACACGCAGTAGGCAACGAAGAGCAGTATACTTTCAAAATTCCGAACAAAAGGGTATTTTTTCTCAACCAGAATGGAGTAACCAACGAAAGTCAAGGCCTGGACTAGAGTGAATTCTGTCCGAGATCGAGTTTGACCTTACCGGATCCCTTAATATTCAATGCGTTCAACGATTTAGAGCAACAAAGGCTCCTCTACGAAGCAGGCAAAGCACCCAAACTTAACGGATTTCGTCCAGCATCGCACATCGAAGTGTAACAAACCCAGAATAAATATCGCAGCGGGTATGACATGCTGCATCAATGTAAACTAACCGTTGCCGGCGTGAGCAGCTGAGTAATACTACTACTAATACTACTACAAATAATAATAATATTAATCGTCCAGCTGTCTTTCGGTGCCAAGCTGCCGCGCCAGCTGAAGGAAACACGAGGTCAAAGAGCCCAACTGGTTGCCCAAGCATAGACAGGGGCACTGGAGTTGAGGTTCGAACCACGGACCTTCCGATCATTAAGCTCGTACGTTAACCATTAGGCCGAGTGCGAACACGTGTACTCAAATAACCGCGTAAACGAACGTCTACGGGGGTGTTCAGCAAAGGCTAAGAGCCAAGGTATACGGCCTTTCGCAGATCAAGTCTTGTTATATTATGTTTTTCCAGTAGTTGACTTCGAAGGACAGCCCAACTGCGGTTGTCTTATTGCACCGTATCAGAACTGCCAGATCCTCATTTAACAATTTTCAATCTTAGCGAACATACACTCATTTGCAAACTAATTTGGTTCTTCGAGAGACTCACCTGGAACCCAGCTGAATCTCTCGTTTGCGGTGTGCTCAATCCTACTTAAGCAGCAGAGAAGCTTAATTTTCCAAGGTCACCTGATCAACAAGAGAATAACCAAATTGTCTGCCAGGGTGGTCTTGTGTACATAGTCTGTTCGATCAGCAGAACGTCGGTTATCGGTAAAGTCCTGAGGTGGTTTCACTCAACAAGGTGCCGTACAGATGTCATTGGGTCAATCTGAAGACAAGATCGCCCGTTACTTTTTTATCTCACGATTTTTATGTTGGCGTCCCTTGGATCACACGCCGTGCAAACAACCAGAAACCCATCAGTTCTGTCAACGTGATCGTCACCACAGCGGTAACGGAACTCGTAAATTAGGGGATGAAGAGGTTGAGACGCATTTGTTCAACGAGGCACCACGTTACACAGCTTCCAAGACAAATTGGGAGTAGCCTCAGATTTCAAGGTGCTGATGCTGGGATTCGAGCGGGTTATCGATGTTATCCATTAGGCTGTCTGGGGCTAGAATGGCTCCATTTCAGTGCTAGGCATATCCTGGGGTGAGCAGTGTCACATGCAGTCAGGTGGAGCTACCGTTGTTCACATAGTCGCTGTTGAATTGAAGAAAATAATGCCATTGTTGTTAGCACAGTGAACGGGTGTTGGCATTGTTCCCAGTGTGCTTTGAACTTTTAGCTACCCCGTCACTCACACACTTGACTGTTCAGCTCACAGTCGCTCACTCGATCACCAGACTTGTCTTTTTTCTCATACAAACACGTCACATTAAGCTGACTCATCGGACACAGCCTAGTCAGCGTAGCAACTATTCATGTGCCAACGCGCCCACGTACACGAACTGGGACCTACATAAAGGGAAACCGAACCAGCCAGCACACACAGACTCTCGCGCACGCAGGGAGCGGGAAGTCAACCTCCCCACAAGTCCACGGACAATTATGGAACACGTGTAGCAGTCGCACTGCGGAGAAAAACACGCTCCCACGCTCACCAAGGGACTCCCACATACGATAAGTTCCCTTTTGACTCGCTCCCATTTTCGCATTGTATTTTCATACGTGTCGCAACCATACTAAAAACTTCTATTAGTGCATATACACCTGATTTGTATTATGGCTATCATCACCTGTGCACTAATAACTTGAGTGTAAAGTTTCCTGTTCTCGATTTCCGCTTCCTCGAGTTCTTTGTGGATCAGTATAGTTACCAGTCGGTGCAATTGGAGTGTAGCTTAAGAACTGTAAAAATTGACCAATATGTGTTCTTTTGGCTGAGGAAACGTTCGATTGACCATTCGACAATTTCAAAAGTTATGACCGATCAAAGGTGAACCACCCTCAGCCGGGGGGGGGGGGGAATAGATGACACTGCTCTGCATTATCAGTAGAGAAAATGTTATAAAAAGATAGTATGAAGACAATAATCCAAAAACATTGTCCCTATTAGCTCCTAACGAGAACCCAATTTGTTTAAACGCTTTACCGCTCAATTCACATGTAAGACTGTAGAGTAAAACGGGACCGTTAATGTGATCTACGGGAAGTCACAGGCTAAAATAAGACACCATCCATAAAGTTGTTGAAAACTCTTCGACAGCCCACTACCGGTTTCGCCCTCCTTGAGGCTCATCAGCGCAGCTCACGAGTTTCCGTCATGTTCTACCTTAGACCAAATTGCACGAAATTAGCGAAATACATCATTTGCAAAGTCACAGGCTAAAATAAGACACCATCCATAAAGTTGTTGAAAACTCTTCGACAGCCCACTACCGGTTTCGCCCTCCTTGAGGCTCATCAGCGCAGCTCACGAGTTTCCGTCATGTTCTACCTTAGACCAAATTGCACGAAATTAGCGAAATACACTCATTTGCAAACAAATTTGGTTTTACGAGACTCACTTGAAACCCAACTAAAACCCCCGTTTATAATGTTCTCCAGACAAACAATCCATATATTTATCGAAAATGTCTTTTGGACAAATGAAGGCTAAACGCTTGCAAGCCGAAAGTACAGTTTTGTGGTAGACTGAATTCTTCATGAACGCGGCTGTTATTAGACGAATAACACGTGTGCAATATCCATGGGTTCCAGATGTAGCTATTCGACTATTGGTACAAAAGAACTGGCCTGTCCTGTTCTTAGTTTTTTACCTTCTTGTAGCAGAGATGATAGTATTGATCCTTTTTAGGTACTCATCACGCAACACTAAGTCTACAGCCGACTCTTGGCTACTTTGGACGTGCTTCACTACCTCAGATTTTCGGACTGCCTCCAAATAGCCCCGTTGCATTAACGGAGTGAGTGAATACTAACGTACCATCTGGTGTGTAAACAACATACAAGTATCCTGATTTTTTCTTTCTTTGGTGGATGATGCCGAGCGATACCATTTCCGATTATAGTCGCGTGAGCTGGGGGAATGTCGAACAAGAAGGCGAACATGTATAACGGAGGTTTGTTTGAATAGCATAAAGACCGCAGTCTTTATTGTTTGGCTCTGCCCGCGACATCCTTTAAGTGTTCGGATTTGTTCCGGGGGATTAGCACTACTAACAATTTGTAAGTAGGAGTACGAATAACACGCACAATAAGTGAAACTCCCATCTGAAAAGCGAATTTATGGAAGCGTGGTACTCCACCGAAGAAGCCATCAACAAGCACATCGAAATCGATCCCATTTACCAACCACTAAGAGCGAGAGAATGCCAGAACCACAGAGCTTGGAGCTGCAAAAGCGACCACACGAGGAACTCATAAGAAAAGCAGAAAGCGTCATCCAAACGGAACAGCAATTGGATTGGAGGAGGCGCCCAATCAAAGCAGCAAATCATCCGGCGGACGCAGGGACACTAACCGCCACGGTGGAGGAAGTAGGGCGGTTGCAAGCAACCAATCAAACTCGAGAACAGCAGACCACAACGCAATGCTAATCAAGGCTAGAGAGAGCAAGCTAGTAAAAATAGAAGGCGTTGATATAACCAATCAACACAAAGGAACACAGACCATAACGCAACAAAGAGCACAAACAGACCAATAGATTCACTGAATTCGTTAAACTTCAAGTAGCCAATCACGTCAGAAGATAACAGGTAGCCTCCGAATGCTATATAAACACACACAGGCAAGGAAGAAGTACCCATCCAACTGCGCACTGATGATGTCTCCTCGTATGGTGCAAGGCAATTCTCAAATTCGGCGAGCAGATCAACAGCCATCTGATCAACAACCAATAAACTCACCCGAGCTACCAATATTTCGCCACATTATCGTTAGATCTGCATAAAACCGAACGGGAGACCAACCCGCAAGACTATATTCATCAGGAAAATCAATCCAAGTCTGTTGCCCGCAGCTACGGAAAGAATTACAGTGGATAGACAGATGACGCACGACGGAGCTGACTCCAAACTGTGTAATCGTAAAGTCATCAGGACAATCGTGAGTTCACAGACCGACTCGAAATCCTGCATCGTAGATATCTAACCGGTCAAATCAGAATAAGCGGTAAACTGAAAACAGAGACAATAAAAGTTGCGGCGACATGTGAGGCTACGCCGATCCAGACTATATCTTGATGCAATCGACTTGGTTATTATGGCACTGCTAAACACTGTCTCTGACAACTACTGTACACATCCACAGCTTAATTGCTCAATTAAAATTGACCAAAGAAACAGCGTTAAGAGCCTATTAGAGTGTTACTAACCCCACTGTTTTCAAAAAAGTTTGGCGACAATCAGCAGATTCATTGCTGGGCAACGTTTCGCTTTTGACACAAAAGCTTCGTCAGACCAAGTGACTGGGTTCCGGGGTTGGTCGAGATTTAAGGCGGAAGGACAACCAATCAGCAAGTCAAGCTAAATCTCTGTTGGGTGTCGGCTGGGTTTTTTTGTGTTTTGGAGTGGTTGAACAAGTATTGGATTGGTGGGAAACCTACGTGTGCTTGGGTCCAGTCTAGGGTCTAGTTCTTCTGGTTCGTTTCATTTGATGTTAATCCAATATTGTAAGTAGCATGTTCCATAGAAAATAACTGTTGGTTTGCCGAGCAGGAGAGCACGAGCGATTATGCTCTCTGGACGGTGATCTTAAGGCAGGGAGTATAAGATCACCGTGCTCGGATTGGCACCAAGAAACAAACTTTTGGTTCTAACAAGTGTTAACGATGTTCAACGCGCTAGGTCGACAAGTGCTTCCAGTGAAACAAACCCCAAATTAGGAATTTTAATCCCAGAACATTGGATCTCTTGAAGTAGGAGTCCAGTTTTCAAGTTTACATTTCTGGAAATTCCAGTCAGGCGAAACAGAAACGGTCAGCCCCTACGAGGAAACCCTATGGTTAAGCATACGACTTATCGTTGGTAGATTGCCTCACGTAACATAACCGTAATACACTTAGATCGGGGGATCTGAGCTAATGTTTCAAAGAGGTGAATTTATAACGAACATCTCGGAAACGACACCTGTTTGATCGTTTTTAAACACTCTCCAAAGGGATGAAAATGGGTTGAGATGGGTCCGTTTATGAGTCTGTGTGCAGGGATGGGCTCGTAGACATAAATCTAACAGTTGGTTCCTGTGGCGTAAACCTCGGTAACAGAAATCGATGGTTTTCGAGAAATACACTCATTTGCAAATCAATTTGGTATTCACGAAGGACTCGACTGAATCTCTCGTTTATTATATTCTACAACTGAATATGCCAGCTCATGTTTCAGTTGGCACGATATTCAAGATATCGCAGTATATTTTCATAAAGGAAACTACTCGCAAGGTCGCGGAAAACTCTTCGACGGCCCACGACCGGTTTCGCTCTTCTTGGGGTTCATTAGGTAGGCGCAGTCCCCGAGTTTCCGTCAACCTTATGTTCCACTTGAACCCAAATTGGACTGTTTTCGAGAAATACACTCAATTACCAATCAATTTGGTTTTCACAAGAGACTCAACTGAATATCTCGTTTATGACATTCTACAGTTGAATGTTCTGCACACAGACCGCCTCATGTTTCAATTGGCACGATATTTGAGATATCCCCGTATATTTTCAACAACCTTGTGAGTAGTTTCCTCTACGAAATCAATGGTTGTTTGTCGAGCGGCAACTCCTCTTCTCACCTATGACAAGCTCAAATGTCACTTGTGTCACTCAAATGCTTCCACAGGTGTACGTATTTGTCAGGGCGTGCTCAGACAGAAGAAAAAGCACATGTGCAGAGAGGAGAGTGACGCATCCCCAAGGTCATCATCGGTTCGACACGTCCGGAAAGTAGGTGAGTTGACGGCTGTCACCAAACGGCTTAGCAACACACGACCAGCGTAGTGGGTCTGAGAATGTTTACGACCGGAACACCAACATTGGCTATACGGAGCGAACAAGTGAACGAGCATATTTGGCCAATTAGTCACCCTATATATATTTACGCAGACGCTCTGTACGTTTTCTCCTGGCAATACAGCCGTGTCCGTAGTTCTCTGTCTTCTCCCTATCGCGTAGCCTGGCAGGCGCAGTGCAGGCGTAACCCCATAGATCGGCCACCACCGCACAACACAACAGTATGCAAAAGAACAACAGGCGTTTGTATCACTGGGATGCCGGAACTTCAATATGACGTGACCTCGGCTGGCGACTATCTATCGCGGCGTCACAGAGGCCAATAACGGAAAAGCAAGAACACATATCCGGCATAATTACCACACTTGGATGAGGATTAGACGATCAGGTCAGATGAGTTCAAGGTCACGTGCACGTATGCGTAGAAAAGGAAAATCAGCTGAATTGAAGAAAACCAAATGAAAAGGGATGAGCGAAAGGCAATGCAAATAATGAAATATTACAATCAATTCGCGTGTATCCATCCACATGGCGGAGGAAGATTGAGAGAAATAAAAACAAACAAATTGGGTCGGCGAATGTCTGTGTGTGTGTGTGAGCGGACAAAGTTTGGCATAAAGCAATCCTTCACTGGCGGTAACGAAGCTTGTGGGTGATTAGGGTTGGTAATCTGGGAATAACGCATTCTTTCAACAGACTAGTTGATTAGCGGAGTAACTCTGATCTGATATTGTTTTGTACGGAGGGAACTCGAACAGGGAATGGGAGAAATGGTCTGATATCGTTGCGCTGGATGGCATGGAAATTTTCACTGGAAAGAGGGGGATAAAACGAAATAAAATGATAATATAACATGTAACAGGTGATGCAAGTACTCAAAATATCCACTATTCGACAAATGGGCTGCACACGTCACTACTCCCAGTTCGGATAAACTGAGCCAAAATTTTCCAAGACAGATTACTACTGAGGAGAGATATTTCCTGAAGCAAGTTTGACAACATTCAATCATATTGTAAACAAACACAGCAGGGTGCAGTCACGTGAAGTCGTGAAAGCGAGATTGGTTCGATGAACGTTTCAAGTTTTGGAAACAAAGAAATGAATATACGGCACAAAAATTTCGCGTTGCAAGTGTGTAATCGTGGAGATGAGGGGTGAAACCCAATCAGACGTAAACGGAGGATGAACAGAGGGCATAGAAATCGAAGACTACTTTGTCAAGGTCATGCAAACACCTCGATATTCCTGTAGACTAAGTCCTATTAGTCCAAATAAAATGTTTTCCGACCACTGCGATAGTAACTGGACTGGTGCTATGTGATCGAGACGGCAAAAACATCGGTGGTATCAGTTTTGAAACGTGAGGGAGGTGTGTCTACTTGGAATGGGGAAGGCGTGACACTGTGTCGGTGAACAGCAAATGGACTGGCAACATCAGACC
The DNA here is from genome assembly GCF_000715545.1 of Opisthorchis viverrini. Lineage (NCBI taxonomy): Eukaryota > Metazoa > Platyhelminthes > Trematoda > Opisthorchiida > Opisthorchiidae > Opisthorchis > Opisthorchis viverrini. The sequence goes on from NW_008751736.1 coordinate 1,010,644, forward strand.
GCGTGGAAGACTCGACTATATATACTGATCCATTCGATCTGTTGTTGGTAACTCTGACTGTGGACAGGGGGATGAGATATAATTGGAGAAATCAGCTTTCCAGGGGATGGAATCTGCCGGGTCCCGTCAACGTATTGGAGTTCCAAGCTTACGTTCACGACTGAGAATATCAAAGCTTATGATTCTGATAATCGAGTTGCACTATAACAACGCTCAGCACACACCTTACTATTGAGGTAGTCGGACACTTGTGAAGCGATCACTTCCCCTTTTTGCTGCAGGCACGTCATATTCTACGAATAATATTCCAATGAAATTCGACTAAATTTTTCCCGTTTCACTGAACGGAATTTCTGACATCAAGCAAGGTGTTATTGGTTCCTGGCAGTATACACAGTAAGTGACAGATTGGAATGGTTATGAATTACTACTGAAGAGATGAACATATATCAAGCTTGTATCGAATTAGGTATCCAAGTAACTCCGTCTTATTAAACACAGCCCAAACCTACACAATGTTCTGTCAGGAAGAAGCCCGTATATATGAGGCTTCCATTCAAAGGTGACTCGGTCGCTGAGCTAAGCACTGAAGACTTAGAAACTCTGTTCGTACGACATACTTGTCCGCTAATCTGTGTTTGAGCTTCAACTCCAGCCCCACTATCAAATTCCGCTTGAAAGACAAATTGCCACGTTCTACCACCAGCTTTTGTGTGTACTCATTTGTATGCTCGTGCCGATCATCATATGTTGGTCGTACGACAAGAGAACACAATCCCGCATCTCTGAGTGGTAGTGGGAAGAAACCAGGCTCAAGCGCGATTGCATCACATTTGACCGAAACCTGCCATGTCATAGACAAGGAGCAAGCCTTCACCATTGTATACCGGGTACCTCCGAACCGATCACGACTGGTACGATCCAAACTACTATCGATCGCAGAAGCGACTGGAATCAGACTGCTGGATCCGAAACTTTGCATGCAAAAGAAACTTGTGCGACCTCTGAACTTGAACTGGCCTACGAAACATCCGGGCCCACAAGTCCGTCCGACATTGACGTCACTTACCTGATTCCGTGACCCTCTCCCTCATCCAAACTCCCCCTTCCTTTGATTTCCATTTCTCTACAGTGTATGTAGCCCCGATGTTAACCCCTTCCACGTGATCTCTGCTACCATATAATTTGTGATGTTATTAGCCAAGATGAAAAATCATAGAAAACAAGCTTTGTTCGCTACCTTCTTCGTTCTCAAGATGTGGAATACCAAACAACCATTACATAAGAGAATGAGTCGGATGAAACGTACTCTTGCGCTGTTTGGCTTAGGGACATTCGAAGGAAGCCGAATACCCGTCTTCATCTCTCCAGTCGGTATCCCAGAAGTAGCGACGACCGGTCGCCTCAGTCCGGATGGAGAATGGCCATTGCCGTTCGTCGTAGTTGGTGGATTGCTTCCAAGATGTGGCGTGAGTGATGGAGGACGAATAAAACTTTGCTGTTGTTCAGGAATTAGCTTAGATTTAACGGTGACAGATGGTGGCCGAATACCGCTCATTCTAGTCTCAGGAGACCCCACAGAAGCACCGTTTGACGTGTGACCCAGGTGCACATCTTTGGGTACTTCAGTATCCTTGTAGACTAACGGCGCTGTAGAAAGGTGTGACGTGGAGGATGGATCAGATCCATTCAGCTCCGGGCGAACTCCTGGAGCAGGTAATTTCGAAACAATCGACCTCTGGGGAGGTTCAGGCGAAGGACCTCCAATTCTTGGTTTGATACTAGGTGGTCTAATTCCGCTTTGGGGTAAATAAGGCGACGGTGCAAAAACTGACACAGCGCTTGGAGGAACAGCGAAGGTCGATGGGTATGATGTGGCTGGGGAAGGGTCTGTCGGTGGCGGTGGACTAAATTGAGCAGCAGGGGGCGGTAAAACTGACGTGGTGGTGACCGATGCGAAAGTTGCATTGTCCGTACTTGGTGGAGGCTTCCACGGCGAAGGTAGAATGATTCCTGAATCACAGACAGCGTCTAAATTCGACTGGAAGGTAGTCGACTTCGCCGTAGTTTCATTCGAAAGCGCGCAAGGACTTGGGAAATCAGCAGCAGCAGCAGCAGCTGATGGTGGCGTTCGGGGCACAGCCGACTGAATTGATTCGCGGGTCGACGGCACAGAGATCGGTGACTACCAGGGTGCAGAACGCGTGAAAAAAGTTTGACTGTGTTAATGCTGTTTCCTCTAAAGCTACTGGTTGTTGTTAAAAGTAGGTTGTCCCTAATTAGGACGTCACTTACCTGATTCCGTGACCCTCTCCCTCATCCAAACTCCCCCTTCCTTTGATTTCCATTTCTCTACAGTGTATGTAGCCCCGATGTTAACCCCTTCCACGTGATCTCTGCTACCATATAAATTTGTGATGTATTAGCCAAGATGAAAAATCATAGAAAACAAGCTTTGTTCGCTACCTTCTTCGTTCTCAAGATGTGGAATACCAAACAACCATTAGATAAGAGAATGAGTCGGATGAAACGTACTCTTGCGCTGTTTGGCTTAGGGACATTCGAAGGAAGCCGAATACCCGTCTTCATCTCTCCAGTCGGTATCCCAGAAGTAGCGACGACCGGTCGCCTCAGTCCGGATGGAGAATGGCCATTGCCGTTCGTCGTAGTTGGTGGATTGCTTCCAAGATGTGGCGTGAGTGATGGAGGACGAATAAAACTTTGCTGTTGTTCAGGAATTAGCTTAGATTTAACGGTGACAGATGGTGGCCGAATACCGCTCATTCTAGTCTCAGGAGACCCCACAGAAGCACCGTTTGACGTGTGACCCAGGTGCACATCTTTGGGTACTTCAGTATCCTTGTAGACTAACGGCGCTGTAGAAAGGTGTGACGTGGAGGATGGATCAGATCCATTCAGCTCCGGGCGAACTCCTGGAGCAGGTAATTTCGAAACAATCGACCTCTGGGGAGGTTCAGGCGAAGGACCTCCAATTCTTGGTTTGATACTAGGTGGTCTAATTCCGCTTTGGGGTAAATAAGGCGACGGTGCAAAAACTGACACAGCGCTTGGAGGAACAGCGAAGGTCGATGGGTATGATGTGGCTGGGGAAGGGTCTGTCGGTGGCGGTGGACTAAATTGAGCAGCAGGGGGCGGTAAAACTGACGTGGTGGTGACCGATGCGAAAGTTGCATTGTCCGTACTTGGTGGAGGCTTCCACGGCGAAGGTAGAATGATTCCTGAATCACAGACAGCGTCTAAATTCGACTGGAAGGTAGTCGACTTCGCCGTAGTTTCATTCGAAAGCGCGCAAGGACTTGGGAAATCAGCAGCAGCAGCAGCAGCTGATGGTGGCGTTCGGGGCACAGCCGACTGAATTGATTCGCGGGTCGACGGCACAGAGATCGGTGACTACCAGGGTGCAGAACGCGTGAAAAAAGTTTGACTGTGTTAATGCTGTTTCCTCTAAAGCTACTGGTTGTTGTTAAAAGTAGGTTGTCCCTAATTAGATATTTCTGAGAATAAACAGTTCAGTACCGTACGCAAGTTTAGGTTTTGAATCAAAACCAGTAATCAACGACCGTTTAGTACGCATTACGACTTATGGCATTATGCACTTTGCACACACTGCTGACAAGGTCTATGAAAAACAATATCAAACTAATATCCTCGGTGTTTGGCTGACCGCATGGTGGACTCAAATCATAGTCCACAGGACGGAATGGGAAGATGACAGCATACAATATCTGATTTATTCCAATAACGGATCCATTCAAATTTGTCATGCACGGCTCGGGACAGCTTAGTTGTTAAGGTGCCAATTTACGGACCAGATGGTCTATGGTTCGAACCCAACCTCAGCCTGGCAGTAGCTGAGCCCTCATGCCTCCTTCAAGCGGCGTAGCCGCTAGTCACCGAAAGGCTATTAAAGCTGAACTAATAGAATGGGAGAATATCTCGTGCGCGGCCCAAGATGACAAAATCCTCCGAAAATTTTTCAGTAGCGTGTTGGTGCTCAGAAAGTTCATGTAATGATAAAAATAATCGTTCAACCGTAAGATGCTTTCGGCGCATAGTTGCCATACCACACTAAGGAAGCACGAGGCGTGGTGAACTGTCAGATTGCCCGAAGCTGGACAGGAGCAGTTGGGATGTCGAGGTTAGAATTAAACGACGGACCTGCCGGTTAGTAAGCTCACGTCTTCAACAGTCAACTGTCTGGAGCCCAGGAATTCCTGTGCAATTGGCCTCGCAGCAACTGATTCAAACTGACATTCCACGAAGCAGTATGTATACCTGGGTGAAGTAAAACTGGGTGATGCCACTTGAAAGCAAACGGTATTTGAAGAGGCGGCACGAGTTATGACGTCTACTTCAGGTCCCCGTTCCATCGCATACACTGAAGGACGCATGAACTTCCTTTCAGGTTTCTGTGTCAAAAGAATGTTCAACTTTAGCGAATGTACACTCATTTGCAAACTAATCTGGTTCTTCGAGAGACTCACCTGGAACCCAGCTGAATCTCTCGGTTTTGATGTTTCCAGACAACTGAATGTGCTGCACCTGGCCGCCTCATGTTTCAGTTGCTACGATATTCGAGATATCGCGATACATATATATCTTTGTACCGCACTACTCATAAGGTTGCTGAAAACTCGTCGAAAGCCCACGACCGGTTTCACTCTTCTTGGGGCTCATCAGGCAGGCGCAGTCCCCGAGTTTCCGTCAACTTTATGTTCTACTTGAGACCAAAATGCACGAAATTATCGAATATACACTCATTTGTAAACTAATTTGGTTTGCTTGGAAACATCAAAACCGAGAGATTCAGCTAAGTTTCAGGCGAGTCTCTCGAAAATGAAAGCGTATGGAAATGGGGACTGAGAGCAACAAGTGTACGTTTCACACATCAATTACTTCATTGCTAGTCGACTGACAGTAATGAAGAAACCAATCGATGACATGAAGTCAACGATGCATTAGGAAAAGCTGAGAACGTTGTGGTCAAGCAGTCCGATAGTTTGCACTCGACAAAGCTCAGGTGCAAGCGCTTCATCACCAGTCGGGGTGATATCATCGGTGCGTTGTGAAAGACAAGGTGTGGTTCTTGCGTGTATGTGTTGTCCATCCACTCAGGTCAAGCTTAACTGATCACTGGTCATTCGTTCCTATTGGCTCTTTGATCGACTTTCTGACCGGCTGATCTTGAGACCTAACCTCTCCGCGGAGTGACCTGAGCTACCCATATTCTCCTCAATTTCAATCATCAGAAGGGAATTTCCGATCAGCTATGGGGTATCAGGGAAGACTAAGGGTGAGTCGAAGCGCTTCCACATCCTATAACCATGAAGTTATAGATCTTTCATCCGAACAGGTTGGCGATCAATGCACAAATGGGGATTTAGGGACCAATAATTTTGGCGTTCCTCTTATCAAAACATGGCGGGAAATTGATTATGATTGCGCGGCAGTTAAATTTCTTCATATAAAAGTAATGGAACATGTAACAGATTTGGCGACTCAGTAATACGAACTTGGAGAACAGCAATCATTCGGAATCGGTTATAGATCAAAGAGCAATGTAAAGCTGGCTTAAACTCGTTGGATATCATCAGAAGTATCCACCTCATGAACCCCAAGACCAAGATCAAGATCATAAGCTTCTGGGTGCGAGAGTGAACACTACCACACTGTCATGGGTAGCTGAACTGCAGCATAACTACACAAGATAAGCAATCTGTCCAGAGAGGAAGGTATTATCAGGTTGTATGCACATCCCAATAAAAAAATGATGAGTCGTGAAGTCACCTAATACCAAAATCACATCATGTTAGCTGCCGGTTGATGAAGGATAGATCGGGGGATTGAATCTCACACTCTGGATTCACAATAAGGACAAAAGAGTAGTGTCTCTGGGATTATCAGTCTAGTTCCCAAGTGAAGTGTCTAACAGACCTCATTCACTGGGCAAAAAGTTTCGTCCGTTTGCACGTAAGAAGCGAAAACCACCAGACAGCGTATAAGTCATGCACTCAGAAAAACTCTGCGTAAAATGCTATTTTCAACTGAGATTTCGTCCTGTCGATGAAGTTAATGCACGGCAAAAAACCAAGAGGCACTGTACTGGGAATCATCAGCCGTGCGCATCTCACGAAGCTCCAGTGTGGCTCCCGCGCTATTTTCAACTGAGATTTCGTCCTGTCGATGAAGTTAATGCACGGCAAAAAACCAAGAGGCACTGTACTGGGAATCATCAGCCGTGCGCATCTCACGAAGCTCCAGTGAGTGTGGCTCCCGCAAGCTTTCGGCTAGCAATCCGAACACTTGACGGTTCAGTAGAGAGCGGTCGATGAACAGTGTGAATTACTCTCACTTAGGATACTGCACCCTCGAGTGACGAATTCTAAGATGGAAGTTCCACTCACCTCTTGAAGTTATTCTTACTTTGGGCTACTTATAAATAGATGATAACATGAGATTTCATCCCTTCGCAAATCTAAGCTAAGAAGCTGAGAGCTAATCACACTGCCATTCAGTCACACTCGTAGCCGAACAGTGTCCAACTACTAGCCGGAAGGTCGCAAGTTCCTGGAGGTCCGTGAGATACCCCCTGCCAATGATTTCTATTAATCGTGAAACAGTCAGTGTTTTTCGATTTTTCGGCGGGACGAAGTCCTAATAAAAAATCACCAAATGTTCTCACGCTATCAGTTTTGTTAACGCACGCTGATGAGACTTGTGTGGTATTAAAAAAACGGGGAAAACAGCAAGACGCACCTGAGCCGTGAACGAGGGAGCGTTGTCTTCCAAAGTGTTATGACTGGCGAAAGTGGATACAGGCTGCTGAAGTGGCAGACCCAATATGTGCCGATCATATGCTTCTCCCTCGCTGGAAGGGGAGATCACAGGAGATGTATTACTAGTTGCCGCACCGAAAGAGCCCACGGGTGACGTTCTGATAGGTATTTCGGTCACTACGGCGTCCTCCGCTATGGGATGGGACTGTGAAGAATTGCTATCGACCCGTATTGTCTTTTGTGAAGCGTTATTGGCTGTATCGATTCTTGGAGAGCCAGCTGACGGTGAACTAAGTTTCAAGGTAGTCACAGGAGCAGAATCTACTGCACCCCTAGGAACAGCTACGGAACCATCGTTCGGCTCAGACTTTTGGTCCATTTTCGACCCAGTGGTAGTCAACCCCGTCGAAATGTTGACTGGTGGACTGCGAGTATCCATGACTTGCGATGGACCTTGTGATTCTTCGGCTGACAACTTCAGGGACATGGTAACAGACGCTCTGACGGACGGCTTTTCAAAACTACAACGAGAAAGAATGAGTTATCGCGAAACAGCATTCCCCAGCAAATCGAAAACGGAAACTGAGAATTCAGGGAAAAGTCATACGAATACGATTTCCAGCATGGTGGATTAAATAAGAATATTCGTCTCCCGTCTGGTCAAGAAGTTGGTATGCGTGGCTAGTCACGTGAGGTTTTCAGTAACAACCAGCTGATTACCACTTCACGGATTTCATTCATAACCCAACAGTGGAAACGTTGACCCGTCGGAAAGTCAGAATGACAGAACACCCTGGTAACCAATATTAAATTCTGGGAACAAGGTACATCGACAAGCATCAACACTATAAGGAATAAACACCGCATTCAGTTATGTCCGCCAGATAATACGTAGCGGTTTACTGCTGCTTTGATTTGCGATGAATTCCCGGGTAGATTTACTGGCGGAAACATCACTTACCAGGCCTGACGAGAGTTCACCTGCGAGGCGCAGCAAAACAACTCAATAAGGTCAACCAAGCGCTATGTGGCCAGTGAACCTAAGCTGTCCGTCCGTAACACACAGGCGCACATAATCAAAGCGCGTTCACGTTGGAAACAACCTTCATATTTTCAGGGATGCCCCCGACTGACCAATTAGCTTGAAGATGGGTTTCCAGTTGATTTGGCACTGTCAATTGAAACCTGATTGACCGGGACACAAGGTTGATAAAACATAAGCTACTCATAAACTGTGAGTAGCAAAATATAACGAAACATCTGCTGTTGAAGCATGTTTTCTCGGGTATTCACTTCCATGTCAGATACAGAAATCAATGAAAACATACAGACAATTGAAATAACCATACTCGTGGTCGGATTTTCTATCAGCCATCGACGCGAAGGTCGACAGAGCTGCTGACGGCTCCTCATAGCCATTCGATGTGTCTTCCGGCAAGGACCCCATTTTTATCCTTGACCTCATCGCGTTGAACATCGTCTCGTCTAGTTCCTTCGGGCGATTAGCCTTTTTGGTTGCTGTGTAAGAGGTTGTATCGGTGCCAGAAACATCCGCTGAGGCTGTTACCGGATAGCCAGCAGAAGGAGAGAGAGAAACGGGCTGAGCCATTGTGGGTTTTATGCCCATGAAATAGGCCGAATTTGTTGCCGTAGGAGACGAAGCACATGAAGCCAGTACAGGCCTTGATGAGTAGGGTAGGTAGGTAGGCAAGAAAAGAGTGGACCATTTGGTCATCTGGATGAAACGGAGGTTCCAAAAATAGCACAGACAAAAACATGATGAAGTAATCCAAGTGATAAACCAATTGTCTCTCGACATGAAAGTGAAACTTCGCGCATGGTTAACCAAGACAAAAAGAAACGAAACTGAGTGTTGTCCTTAATATAACACCTTCAACAAAAGTGAGGCAACTTACCGTGGGCTACATGAGTGGCGAAGCAACCGCTTTGGTTCAACAGCAACAGCAACCCCAAGTGAAAAATAGACGACCCTACGCAGAAGTCCACTAGTCCAGCCTTTCTTTTACCTCTCTACTGCAACAGTGTGACCGTAGTACGGTAAGCTCTGCAATACTACTGAATTCACTCATATTTTCAGGCCCTACGAACAGGTAGACAGCCGGCACAACTGAGGTCCAAATATGCGTTCGCTTTGATGACGTAACAGGCCATAAACACTCGATACCAGTGGCGACTTCGCCCACCATAGCGTGTGGGTTGGGGAAGGAAATAAAACAAGTAGTTTATAGCATCATCAAAAAAGCAGAATGAGAAAAAGAGCGTCAACGACATTTCGGTGGGATGCAGAAGTTTAAAGTGGGGTTGTTTAGAGGTTAAACAGAACAACAAACAAAATGACTGTCTGGTGTTGCCGGTGGGTTTGGTGATATCCAACTGGATGGTTGCGCGACAAATGCCCAGAGAATTACAGACCGAAAGATCTCCCTCCCCCAGGATTGAATCGGCAGCCATAAACTCCTCGAACTTTAGCACCCTTTTGATGTTGCTTTCGATAGTTAATTGGTGTATCGTGGTCGTCAGATTCTGCAGAGTATTATCATCAAACACAGTAACATCCGCGTCGGCATAGATGTTTTACCGCTATACCGACACAATGTTTATCCAAGCTTTAAGGTGAAAAAAGACAGATTAGACACAGTTCTGGCCAATCACAAACATCCCGGGATGCGTTCAGACACTCATTCAGACAACCTGGACGTAATATGGCAGCAAATAATATCACCGAGTGAAGCGTCGAATTTGTAGATCAAGTGCACGACCGAATTTATTACAAAACTAAACTGTATATCGCTTATCCATGATCCAATATAATCAAATTCTACGGTAAATCAAGGTTCAAAATTTAAAATGTAGTAAACTTGGATTGTTAAACCTCAAAAAGTGGAATAAACCACCAACAACGTGGAGTCTGGGACGAACGGATTTGTGGTCCAAGATAATCGATCATATCTCCCTTTCTGCCACTTCCGTTTGTTTGTGTTGTTCAAGAAAAACGTAACACCTTTTCGGCGCCTAACTGTCATGCCACCTGAAGGAAGCACGAGGCCTGAGATACTGCCAAGTTGCCCAAGCCTAGACAGGGGAAGTCAGGCTCGAACCACGGACCTTGTGGTCAGTAAATTCGCGCTCTAACCACTTGGACCATCTCGCTCCACGTTGGTGGTATACCCTGAATGATCTCCATTTTTATGGTTTTCTGTTGCAGCCTACCCACCCCAATCAGTTAACTCACCTCCCAGCTGTTTCAGCCTTCAATTTCACAACCTCACACATCCTAACAAGCTCCGAAAATGAACCATATTCAGTTTGGTCAGGTAGTGTACAGTCAACGACAAGAATAGAAAGGGAATGAGAACGCAACAAGTGAACACACGACTGTTTGGAGATTATTGAATGAGGCGGTTTCGTTCCCTAACTAAAAGACCAATCGGCTGGATAGATCATACACCGATGCGAGCGAAATGCTAACGAACTAATGAAATGATGTTGATAAACACATCGGAGTTGGAATGTTACGGAGGTGGCGCCGGTCGGAGGAGGTGGTTTCTGTATTGACTTGTTATCCTAGGAATTATAAAGGCCAAGCGACTCTCTACGATCATCATCGCCACTTGCCGACAGTATGCAGTAGTAGTGAGGTAACCCACAGGCAGGTATGTACTCTGAATATCATTCAAAATGAATAGGAGATGACAATAATCGCTAGCGAATCAGACTCTAAACACTATGAGAGTTGGACAAGTAGGGAAACAAGAGCTCCGGGTACATTTGAACTCACTGTTGTGGTTCCTCAACCGCGGTGTGAGGGACGTTGTATTCTTCCCGAATATTGACTTTGCTAGTATCCGTCACAGGGACGTCAATACATTCGTATGGGCTCTCTGCCGCACGCTCCTCAGCAGGTGAATGTGAGCGTGCCTTTGTCTCGGGATCCCCATCTTTGCTACGCCGAGAGACACAGCTAAAACTGTAACACATGATGAGACGGGCTGGGGTCAACGAAGGGGAATATGGCGATCCAACGAAATACAAGCCTAGGACAAAGCAAACGATGGGATGGAGTTGCACTGCTTTGCCCTTCAGATTTGGTCACTAGGACAAAGCAAACGATGGGATGGAGTTGTACTGCATTGCCCTTCAGACATGACAAAGCAACTAAGAGATGCAAAAAACACATCGGCGGGATTCAATTAGAGCATTCATCAGTACCTGTTATGCTGTGAGCCGAAGATAGTGGGAGCTCGAACGTTCTTAAAGCATCAATATTGTACACCACAGGCCATGCTATTACAGAATTCATCTGAAAGGTTTGCTCGGTGGCTAACTCGCCCCCCCCCCACAAGCACAATGCATTAAAATCACCCTTCATTGAGTGAGGGTACAGCTCAAACGGCTATAGTAAAGTCACAAACGATGAAGAACATTCCAGTAGGTGGCCGCAAGTTTGGTCTTTGCGTATTCAATTGTTCAGTTTAAAGTTGCAATGGAAGGTTGGCGGATTAAGTGCATTGATAACCTTTGAGCCAGTGGTTCTCTTCACTCACGAAAGCAAACACAGTACCACAACGAAGTCACAGAATCGAGGATGGTGGATCATTGTAGTCGAGTCTGACACTCCCTAGAATCGAATACCTGTGCCTAGCGGCGACATGGGGAATATCCACCTAGTGAATATCAAAACCAAATCAGGACGATGAGGCATAAGTCTAAAGCGTCGGACTCACTACGCAACACAGTATACGAGAAGTGGTCAAACAAATCGATCATGGCTAGTTAGGATATCAGTATTCAAGGCATTGCTCTCAGAAGTGATTGGTCTGAGGTCAAAACTAAATGATACGGTTACAAAGACCAAGAAAACGACATCAAGCCACGTCGGTCGTTGGTTCATCGACACGATGTGTGCTGTAGTGAATTGGTCCGACGTCCGCTTTCACGACGGAAAGTACTATTGCTAATCGAGGAGTCTCTGGCCCGAATGATCGGCAGGGGGAACTGAGTTAATGAACCACTTCAGTGATTGTAATGGTACCAAAGACAATGATCGGCAGGGGGAACTGAGTTAATGATTGTAATGGTACCAAAGATTGAGGCGTTCAACACATTGCTGCGAGGGTCAAGCACATCTGCAGAGGTCGTCAGGTAATTTTGATCATTGTTCATTGATAAGGGTTGCGTGAATCTCGTCCAGCACCGGTTTCCCTCTTTGATGAGATGACCAGTGATTTATACACGATCAGAGAAGTTCTAAATTGTTTATCAATAAATGAGATGCAGGTTGCCCAAGGTTAGGCAGTCGACAAGGTGCAGTTGGACACGAACGGCGGGAAGTTCTAAATTGTTTATCAATAAATGAGCTGCAGGTTGCCCAAGGTTAGGCAGTCGGACACGAACGGCGAACCTTCCGGTTAGTTAATTCGCCCATCACCACTGAGGTATCTCGGCCTTCCAACGATTGGTGGGATCGCTAGGTTTGAAAGGAAGGTACGGAATCCGTCATGCAATGATCATTGTTGACAATTGACTAGATGTGATTGTTGGTTGTACCGACGAAACTGGATATCGATCACACATGAATGACAAACAACAATGTTAAAGGACACCATCAACCAGTGCGCGGATGACACTCGAAGGAGTGTCATCACCATCAGCCTCGACACCATAACATCAGTGCTCAATACTGATACAACAATGATTTATTTGAAAGCTTATTGTAAAGAAAAGAATAAGGTTGGATGGGGGAGGGGACTTAGTGCTAGCTTAATGCAATCGTTCCGAGGTGCCCATACTTCCAGACACTCATTCAGTCAATCTGGATAGAAACTGACAACAAGAACGCCACTGACATCAATTAGCAGCCATGTCTTGCAGAGTCTCCAACCAAGCACATTGAGGATCACGCGGTCCCTATTCTGAAAGGTGAGTTGCACCGACAGCTCAGAATGAGAGCAGCGCGAATATCCTTGTTCTGATAGCAAATGGCGGCACCAGCCGGACAACTTCATTCATTGTTATAGGGGCAGTCTGTTTGAGGTACGTTACTGCTGTAAAAAAAGGCGAAATACGAGAGAGAAAATATACAACATGTGTGTGAGATTCAACCTGTGCCGTGATGAACGTTGATTGGAAGAACTACTCCAGTCTTCCAAATTCTCAGTATTGAACGGTCAGCGTAGAAACTCGAAATGTCCACGGGGGACGGAACGACGTTTGTGAGAGAGAGGTTAAAAACCATTGTGCTCTATTCAGGACAGTGCTGAAATATGACTCCGAAGGATCTGATCGCGGGAAAAGGCGGACGACTTACCGGTAAAGGGGATTGTGAATAAATTTAGCTCGTGGCTGTATGTGTAGTGCATAAAGGTGTCAGTCAGTAAGTATGACTCACTGTGGGATAACTCGAAACGAGAGGAGGAGGGATGAATCACGATAAATCATCAACCCCGATCTGGCACACGGATTCGAAAAAACCACGAGGATGAAGAATAAGATGGTTACTGACCGAAAGAGCAACCGGAAACACATGAATGGAACACTTACCTACTTCGAGCCCATCGATTCAGCCTGCCAAACATACTGCGAGAACGATGGTCGTGATGAAGAGCTGACAACTTCCCAGAATAGGCCCGAACGGCGTTGATTTGATAGTGGAGTCTTGAGGCGGAAATCGCATCGGACAAATGAACAACAACGTTGACAATGCCTTCATCTTTACGCGCATGGCGCATCACATTCCCTTTGACCGCCGGGGCAAAAGACCGGAAAGTGGAGTTCTTTAGAAAGGGAAGAAGGAAAGCCAGTACAACTTCCTGAACGTACAATATCTTTCTAGTCAAGGATTAAATTACATACACACATACTGACTACGTTACTTGCTATGTGATTCACAATCTTACTGAGACTGGCTGTATGTGTAGTACATAAATCAAGGTGTCAGTAAGTATGACTCACTGTGGGATAACTCGAAACGAGAGGAGGAGGGATGAATCACGATAAATCATCAACCCCGATCTGGCACACGGATTCGAAAAAACCACGAGGATGAAGAATAAGATGGTTACTGACCGAAAGAGCAACCGGAAACACATGAATGGAACACTTACCTACTTCGAGCCCATCGATTCAGCCTGCCAAACATACTGCGAGAACGATGGCCGTGATGAAGAGCTGACAACTTCCCAGAATAGGCCCGAACGGCGTTGATTTGATAGTGGAGTCTTGAGGCGGAAATCGCATCGGACAAATGAACAACAACGTTGACAATGCCTTCATCTTTACGCGCATGGCGCATCACATTCCCTTTGACCGCCGGGGCAAAAGACCGGAAAGTGGAGTTCTTTAGAAAGGGAAGAAGGAAAGCCAGTACAACTTCCTGAACGTACAATATCTTTCTAGTCAAGGATTAAACTACATACATACATACTGACTAGGTTACTTGCTATGTGATTCACAATCTTACTGAGACATTCCACTCATTGACTCTATAGCTAATGGACATAGCCGAGGACAAATACGCCAGAAATGCAATGCGTGGTTGTATGTGGCCTGGGATAAGGCCAGGGCACCCACGTCCAGACAAAAAGGGGATTAGGGTCCTCAACCACAAAGCCTGGGCTCGAAAGCCCAGCCCCAGAGAAGACCGTCAGAGTGCCCCACATGCTTAAGGGGCGAGCGGTCACACAAACCTCCAACCTAGAGGACCAAGAGACTGCGCTGGTCAGAATTCCACACATCAACCAAGTTGGTATGAGAGGCTTTGTGAGTGCTGCGGTGGGTGTGGAGGTGTGTAAGACGTATTACATCACGGTAACGTCTAGCCTCTTCGTGACGCCATTCGGATCAAAGAACCTTACCAAGCTGCTAAGTAGGTAATTGCATGAACTATTTCAACACACGATCTCAAAGTTTTATGGTGGACTTAGCAGCAGAAGCGTTAAGAGGGAGAGAGGTATGTGCTGGGCACTCAAATGAGGTATATCTAAACAGAAAGGTCAACTGACATTTAAGTCACGACAATCTCTGAGTTTAGGCCAAATATGTACAGTTTTTAAGGCAGCGCTCTTCCTAGTGGGTGATGACAACAACTCTGGAGAATCGGGTTGTCTCTGCCCAGTAGTATTTTACTGGTATACTTCACTTTTAGAGCAACCGAGTGAATTTGAAAATAGGATACTGGGATGTTCGCTTCATATGTGGCAAACTCGCCACATCGTATTACAACGGAGAACCCAGGGTACTCGCGGTTATATTGATCATCTGGGAGTTCAAAGCTCCAGTCAAGTGTGATCTGATCGCCAGACGATATCGTATCAAAGTCGAGTGGATGTGTTACGGGATGATAACTGGAACCATTTTATCATTTATTTTTGAAGAGCATGGTCACAAACATAAAAAGTGAGTGCAAGCGATGAATGCGAAAGAGTAACAGGAGAATATGGGCGAAAAGAGAGAAACGTCTCCTTCGAAATCATGCCAAGGACTGTGCCAGTCTGATGAGGTGAATCCCAAAGTATGTAAAAATGGGAACACGCGTCTAAGGACCAACAACCAAAGAAAGGACAAACAATGATGAATGCTCTTCAAGGCGCAGTGTGCGCTAGGACAGTCAAGACTCGCACATCAGGCACATAGTGACCGTCATACTGGGTCTGGCGTGAGATTAAGTGGCAAAAATGTACCTTCAACGCCATGTGCCACGAATAAAAGTGGATGAATCTACTAGTTGTACGGTCACACCAGCCATACATGATGTGTTTATACCTTTTCATCACAGTACAGGTTTTTCCCTCTTCGACAGGTTTAACACTTTTAAGCGGTGTGACGGATAAGCTGGGATAGCCAACAACCCAGTGTTGCGCGATACCACGCACGGAAACAGCACATAGATCAAGGAGACTCTCTACTGCGACTACACAAAAAATACAACATCGAAACCTAGTATTGATCTGCTGTTATGTGAGAATAGCATTGAATGAGTCATACAATGGCTTCCTGTGTACTTGGATCATTCCAACTTAGCAGTACTCTAAATGAGCTCAAGTGACACTTGACAAAACAGCATGATCCGGCACCTGGTGCGCACACGTGTGCTGTGAGACGTCACATGGGGTGCGAGTAGAAAGAATGGCCTCATAGGAGTAGGTCACTTACAGGATCAACCGATGCAATGGGACAGTCTCTTGGTTAGTTTGTCTAAATCACACTCAAAATCTGTTGGTGTTGCGATGAGTGCAACACACGCACACAAAATTACGCATGATATTCTTGCAAATGAACGCTGCGGTTGTTTTTGTTGTCTGGAAAATTGCCACCATGGTGATCGGTATCGATTGTGTGGTGAATGCACATCTGTGGTGTGCTTCACGGTTTGGAAGCGACCCCATGAATTCGAGATTATGCCGATGACCACCGGTGCATCAGTAGATGGACAGCCCATGAATCAACTGTGCCTGTGGAGAGATGGCTCAAGTGGCTAGAGAGCGAATTTACTGACCGGAAGGTTCGTGGTTCGAAACCGACCTCCGCCTCTCGACTTCCCGTGTCTAGGCTAGGGCAAACTGGCGATATCCTAGCCTTCGTGCTTCCTTCTAGTGGCAGGACAGCTAGAGACCGAAAGGGTGCTACAGCTGAACGGTGGCCTTCGATCCGTTCGAATTGTGATTTCGATAAGAACTAACCATGTAGTTGAACAAAATTTCGAATTTACGGGGGGGGAGGGGGAAGAGAGAGTAATAGCAGTACATTGTTACTGTCCTGTCGCGCTGTAACCATAGCCCGAAGACAGCTCTCGAAAGTGCATATGGATCTTACAAGTGGATCAGAATGATTGCTCTCATCCGAACGCTGAAGATCACATCCAACGTTGGGGGAGGGTAAATGGAGGACAACTCGGACAAACAAACCAGACAGCCGTGTACGAATCATATTATTTTCGATCCAGTTTGAATTTCATTCTATGCTGGAGAACCAACATAGTGGGTACTCCTAAATCATTCGGTTAAAACGCAAATAAGTACAATCATTGTTGAATGAAGGTATCCGGAATAAGGCCCTCAGTTTCCGAATTACGTGAAATGATGATAGGCGTGTGGCAGACCCGGTTGAAATTCTGGGCCAAACTAAGACAATAACAGAAAATGTCAGTCGGGCGGGCCACAAACAAACAAACCAATGAGACCCTATGGGTTCTACAGTTGCGTCACAAGTTAATGACGCACAATTGTCCGCTTTTTTACAAACAACCTAGTTTCGACAGAATTTACGCCTGAGTCACTCAAATGTCCCTGCAACGCACGCAATTCGCTCTCAAATTAAGTTATGCGACATTGCGGTGGCTGAGCAGATCCCTCCTTTCTAACGATCATCCCTATGACGATTCTGTCTCAAATAAGCGCTTAGGTATCAGACTATATGTCCCGACAAGCGTTGTCATGCGACCGAATTCGCCTAACGGTTTCAGAGTAGTGCTGAAGACGGAATAATTTAGTAATCTTCGCGCCAGGGGCGAGATGGCCCAAGTGGTTAGAGCGCGAATTTACTGACCGGAAGGTCTGTGGTTCGAACGCGACCTCTGCCACTCGACTTCTCCTGACTAGGCTTGGGCGACCTGGCAGTATCCCAGCCCTCCTCCGAGTGGTATGGTAGCTAGGCAGCGAAAGGGTGTTACAGCTGAACTATTATTTATTTGTTAGTTTTTTTTTAATCTTCGCTCCGTAGGAACAGTACATCTTGGCCAATAATCTCGAGTACTCTTACTAGAGCAACCGAACGACCCAACTCTCACAGGTGACCAAACAGTTTAACCTTGTACATGATACCTTGAACACAAAATAGTCGAAGATTTCTCAGGAACCTCATGAGTAGTGTGTTACGTCTAAAAAACGGAACAAGATGGCTCAGTATTTACAGCGCGAATTTACTGGCCGAAAGGTCCGTGGTTCGAACCCGACCTCTGCCTCTCGAATTTCCCTGTCTAGGCTTGGGCAACCTGGCAGTATCCCAGCCCTCGTGCTTCCTTCGGGTGGCATGGTACTGAAAGGATCCCACAGCTGAACGATTACTACTAGTAAACAACGTATTG
>NW_008751736.1:1029881-1036581 GCF_000715545.1 Opisthorchis viverrini
CCAAGTGGTTAGAGCGCGAATTTACTGACCGGAAGGTCTGTGGTTCGAACGCGACCTCTGCCACTCGACTTCTCCTGACTAGGCTTGGGCGACCTGGCAGTATCCCAGCCCTCCTCCGAGTGGTATGGTAGCTAGGCAGCGAAAGGGTGTTACAGCTGAACTATTATTTATTTGTTAGTTTTTTTAATCTTCGCTCCGTAGGAACAGTACATCTTGGCCAATAATCTCGAGTACTCTTACTAGAGCAACCGAACGACCCAACTCTCACAGGTGACCAAACAGTTTAACCTTGTACATGATACCTTGAACACAAAATAGTCGAAGATTTCTCAGGAACCTCATGAGTAGTGTGTTACGTTTAAAAAACGGAACAAGATGGCTCAGTATTTACAGCGCGAATTTACTGGCCGAAAGGTCCGTGGTTCGAACCCGACCTCTGCCTCTCGAATTTCCCTGTCTAGGCTTGGGCAACCTGGCAGTATCCCAGCCCTCGTGCTTCCTTCGGGTGGCATGGTACTGAAAGGATCCCACAGCTGAACGATTACTATTAGTAAACAACGTATTGGGGTGTTTCGAATACCGTACCAACTGAAACATGAGGCGACTTGGTGCACCACATTCAGTTGAGTCTCCCACGAAAAACCAAATTTGTTTGCAGATGAGCGCGTTTTTAAAATACACTGATTGTGCTTCCCACTCAAGTAGAAAACGACATAGGATGGATGAGGGAGGCACATACGGCACAATAAAGCGACTTTCACTGAGGAACAATACGTGCCGATACGTCACCACCCAAAGACACCGGAGCGGAGTTCAGAACCAGGTCTAAAGAAACTGCAGAATCCACCAAGTGTAAAGATTGTACTAATGTCAATCCGATAATTTTACGGGACCATACAAGAGAACATATCATCGTTGACTGGAAATCGATGACATAATTGTGCCAAACAAATCACGTCACATGATCACAAGTACTNGGGCAACCTGGCAGTATCCCAGCCCTCGTGCTTCCTTCGGGTGGCATGGTACTGAAAGGATCCCACAGCTGAACGATTACTACTAGTAAACAACGTATTGGGGTGTTTCGAATACCGTACCAACTGAAACATGAGGCGACTTGGTGCAGCACATCCAGTTGAGTCTCCCACGAAAAACCAAATTTGTTTGCAGATGAGCGCGTTTTTAAAATACACTGATTGTGCTTCCCACTCAAGTAGAAAACGACATAGGATGGATGAGGGAGGCACATACGGCACAATAAAGCGACTTTCACTGAGGAACAATACGTGCCGATACGTCACCACCCAAAGACACCGGAGCGGAGTTCAGAACCAGGTCTAAAGAAACTGCAGAATCCACCAAGTGTAAAGATTGTACTAATGTCAATCCGATAATTTTACGGGACCATACAAGAGAACATATCATCGTTGACTGGAAATCGATGACATAATTGTGCCAAACAAATCACGTCACATGATCACAAGTACTTCAGATGCCACAAAGAATCGAAAAGGTGGACACAGACACTTACTGGACTCAGTTTTGTGAAAACTGGAAGTGTGATCGTAGATTTCTTCAACAGAACTTCTCCAAACTGATCCCTGTTCATTGCAGATGGAAACAAAGAGAATGTGGTTGACAGAGAAGTTGGAAAATGGGTCACAGAAAAGTTTACAAATCTACCAAGAATACAAAACCAGCATTCGATTGGCGAATGCTCAAATGTCCGGTGCAGAGTCGAGTGATGGGACTTAAATCACTGAGACCAGGGAGGGGTATGTTAACGAATTGGGAGCAGCTGAAAAGCACAGTCCGACATTTCCAATTAACAAAGCGGAAACTGAGATTGGGATAGCCGGCCAAGTTACATAGACATGAAGAATCAAATTTATGCTGTTTTCCGAACGGTGGAAAAAAGTAGCTGGTTAGGTTCCAAATCGAGGAAGTATCACCATTCAGTATGTTCTGGGTCATATACCGGAAACTGATCATCATTGGAGCACAACTGAACAAGTAACTGGGACCAACAGGTAGAAGAAAGAGAACAGTATTGCGATGAGCGAAACGACTGCGCGCCAACAATTACCAGCGAATATTTGCTGCTAGTGTGTTGCTGTCCTTCTAGGCGAGGCCTTGAGCAAACAAAAGTGGTGAAGTATATGCAAAACGAACGAGCAGAAATAACATCGAACAAAAATTAGGCGAGAGAGCGGTGTACAATGGGGGGATCAAATCTGAGGCTACACAAGTTGACTCTTCTATGCATCATATCATTTCTGTTCTGTTTCTTCAAACGTATACAAGTGTACGATGAGCCCGGTTGTCAGACGCCTTGGCAACCAACGAAGAAGGGAGAACATGCGAGAATGGCATTCAAATAAAGAAAAGGAAACCGGGGAAGGGTGCTAATTGAACACACATGTGTGGCTCGTTCTGCGACTTAGCCATATCGACGAAGGCCTACAGCTCTCGGTTGGGCGAATGGTCATCTGTCCAACCTCGGACAAATGTGACCAAGACCGTGAGTCCGGCTCTTGAAAAACCTTACCGCCACATCATAGCATAACCACCAGTTGCTTTCCTACAACCCACCTTTTAAAGAGCAAATAAGGTCAGCGTAAGAAAACGAGCTTCAGAAATGAGTAACACAACCAAGCAAACCTGTGTAAATGTTGTAGGTGGTTGTGGGATTTGTAGAATTTGAACAGTCCCCCCTTCCGGCCCAATGCAATTATTTTAGCGGATCCAGTCCGCTCCCCCCCCGTCAGATGTGGACTCACCTGGAGAAGAAGGGAACTGTTCGGACGAGGTTGATATGCACGTGATGCAAATGTGTTAAAATTTCGGTCCAGTGGCCATTGGACAATGTATTTTAGTGTAGGAGGTGCGGTGCTCCACTAGACACCACAAAGTAGGACATCCACTATTTTTCGCGAAGTGGCCAACTTTCACACCCAGACAACGGGCGCTGGTCGCATACCGGTGCCACATGATTAAGTTGAGGCGGTAGCGTACAAGCTTTTTCTACCATAGCACTCGTTTCGTCGCAATGCCACCAACAGAAGCAATACAACTATTCAGATAGAGATACTTGGTAATTGGTTTCAATCGTTAGCCTGGAACGAGTAGACCTGGTAGTGTCTCGGAACAGAACTTCGTATTTTGGTAATGTACGGCAGTGAAGCATCAGTGCCAACACTGATGTTGCTGTCTCTGATAATGATGATGATTTTGATAATGCAAACAACATCCTCAAACCAGCAGTCGGGTTAAGTAAATTGTTTTCCAGGGTCCGAACCAAGTAGTATTTGCCGGGGAAGTAGATCAACTCCAGAGACAATTTGACCGACTCCACCAAATTACTTCGACTACGAGAGTGAAAAGAAACAGCATGCCCTTTGGACAGCATTTTTGGTAGTGAAGCGAGGAGAAAAAATCCCTTAGACCTTTACACATCCACTGGTTTTAGAGTACAGTGATTCGAGAAGGGAAGTGAGGAATTCGTGACGGTATATGCAAATTAAGCAGCACCATAAAACGGAGTGATCCACCGAGTCCAACGCGGTTTTCGGACAGAAGAACATTATTACCATTGGTTATCTGTAAGCGTGGCAGATTCTTGACTGATGAAGCAAATAGGTCAGTAGTCGTGGGACTTCGATGCTTTTACCCAAGAGGCATGACATCTTGGGTTCTTCCAGATTACCCGAACTTAGACAGGATCACTCCCGAGATAGTTCTAACTCATTAAAGCTGCTTTTCCGTTTGTGAGAATAACCAACCTTACCGCCACATCATAGCATAACCACCAGTTGCTTTCCTACAACCCACCTTTTAAAGAGCAAATAAGGTCAGCGTAAGAAAACGAGCTTCAGAAATGAGTAACACAACCAAGCAAACCTGTGTAAATGTTGTAGGTGGTTGTGGGATTTGTAGAATTTGAACAGTCCCCCCTTCCGGCCCAATGCAATTATTTTAGCGGATCCAGTCCGCTCCCCCCCCGTCAGATGTGGACTCACCTGGAGAAGAAGGGAACTGTTCGGACGAGGTTGATATGCACGTGATGCAAATGTGTTAAAATTTCGGTCCAGTGGCCATTGGACAATGTATTTTAGTGTAGGAGGTGCGGTGCTCCACTAGACACCACAAAGTAGGACATCCACTATTTTTCGCGAAGTGGCCAACTTTCACACCCAGACAACGGGCGCTGGTCGCATACCGGTGCCACATGATTAAGTTGAGGCGGTAGCGTACAAGCTTTTTCTACCATAGCACTCGTTTCGTCGCAATGCCACCAACAGAAGCAATACAACTATTCAGATAGAGATACTTGGTAATTGGTTTCAATCGTTAGCCTGGAACGAGTAGACCTGGTAGTGTCTCGGAACAGAACTTCGTATTTTGGTAATGTACGGCAGTGAAGCATCAGTGCCAACACTGATGTTGCTGTCTCTGATAATGATGATGATTTTGATAATGCAAACAACATCCTCAAACCAGCAGTCGGGTTAAGTAAATTGTTTTCCAGGGTCCGAACCAAGTAGTATTTGCCGGGGAAGTAGATCAACTCCAGAGACAATTTGACCGACTCCACCAAATTACTTCGACTACGAGAGTGAAAAGAAACAGCATGCCCTTTGGACAGCATTTTTGGTAGTGAAGCGAGGAGAAAAAATCCCTTAGACCTTTACACATCCACTGGTTTTAGAGTACAGTGATTCGAGAAGGGAAGTGAGGAATTCGTGAGGCTATATGCAAATTAAGCAGCACCATAAAACGGAGTGATCCACCGAGTCCAACGCGGTTTTCGGACAGAAGAACATGATTACCATTGGTTATCTGTAAGCGTGGCAGATTCTTGACTGATGAAGCAAATAGGTCAGTAGTCGTGGGACTTCGATGCTTTTACCCAAGAGGCATGACATCTTGGGTTCTTCCAGATTACCCGAACTTAGACAGGATCACTCCCGAGATAGTTCTAACTCATTAAAGCTGCTTTTCCGTTTGTGAGAATAACCATAGGCTGTGTGTGGTTGAAGCATTTTTATAAAAACAATTCCAAAATAGTATGAAAAGAATGTGTAGGGTGAGGAACCAAACGAAGACGCTAGGCAAATCATCGTGGAATGTACAAAGACTTCTGTCAATTTCGTATCAGTTTACCGTTCCGTCGAGCACAATAATTGTCGTCGGTTTTACGAACTGACATAATTTGAGAAACGTATGTCGTATCACAAATTAATTCACCGACACTTGGGACAATGGAGACGGGACGGTTATCCACTCGAAGTGATAGCTTGCAACAGATTCGTGTCGGTTTGAAAGGCGGGCATCTATGTAGTGAAGATGTCAGTTGCCATAAAGGAACTTCGGCGACCACGGAATTGAGACACCTCCGTCAGCTTCTCCTGGTATATGTCGCACGAAGATTTCAAACCGCTGACGAGGGTACTAGGTTCTATATGGAATACAACCCGTTCCTGGTCATCTCTCAAGAATTTACATGGGAAACCGAAAGGAAGGTGACAAAGCTTTGAACTGGACTAAGCTTACGGGGTAGGTCCACCATTGCTTGTTGACTGCACTTCAGCGCAGTGCATTACTGAGCAAACCTGGCTATGCAAGACAGGCGCACTCACCAGAAGACCTAATCTGTGTAGCACATGGCAAGTGACTTGTTTTGTTCATCACATTCGAGTTCTCTCTGCAAGTATATCATATTTCCGTCTGACCCGAACAAAGCCAAACAGCTAAGGCCTACCGTCTCACCAAGGTACCATGACCTACGAACAAGAGGTGACTGGTATAAACGTATCACTACAATACCACCACCACTACAGATAGTGGTGTCTAGCAAAAGCAGCCAAGACCGATTTAGGTAGAAGTGTTAGCCGTATCCATTGGCAACAAATCTGATACTTGTTTTAATTCACACTTGTTCCTGAAACAGATGTGTTTTAACCACGCCCGATAATAAGGGAGACGGTATAACATACTAATGACTGTCTGCTAGTGGTCTTGTAATCAGGGCACCTTTTGTGTAACGGAAATAAGCTCTCCATGTATCCCCATAATCTATAAAACATTCACTAGGTTGATCGATGTCTACGAAGTGTTCACGTGTCTCTTCTGAAAGTGCTATTTCTCCTTGAAGGAAGTCGACTACAATGTCCGCTTCTTCTGATTGGTTGGTTGGTTAACTTGACCATGAAATCGAAACCAATGAAAAACGTCCTTCCATGTCGGGTCTTAGTTCTATTTGATTAATGCACCACTAAACTTGGTGTGAATTCTCTTCTTCAGATCCTCTGGAAATTGGATTTTCGAATGAATGCCAGACCGTCGCAACAAAGAATCCCTATGACAGATTGTCATAAGACTGTAAATAGAATGCCACCTCCACCGTCCTGAATTACCGTCACTGAAGTGACGTGACATGATAAAGAGACAACGAGTCGCGGGGATGCCACTGTCTGAACGACCCTCAGCGGGCATCTTATAGAGCAAAAGAAGACAGACATTGCCGCTCAAAATCAAGAGCCAAAGGAAATATGCACCGTTGTCTTGTTCAGCAACGCCCCAGTAGGTGTGAACCGCAAAGACCACAGAGAGTAAGTACATCAGGCATTTGAACAGGAGACACAAACAACCTTGGAGGAGGTAACATGTTCCGTTAGCTCTGAAACTGTGTAGCTACTCA
>NW_008751736.1:1037456-1041255 GCF_000715545.1 Opisthorchis viverrini
GAAGTGTTAGCCGTATCCATTGGCAACAAATCTGATACTTGTTTTAATTCACACTTGTTCCTGAAACAGATGTGTTTTAACCACGCCCGATAATAAAGGAGACGGTATAACATACTAATGACTGTCTGCTAGTGGTCTTGTAATCAGGGCACCTTTTGTGTAACGGAAATAAGCTCTCCATGTATCCCCATAATCTATAAAACATTCACTAGGTTGATCGATGTCTACGAAGTGTTCACGTGTCTCTTCTGAAAGTAGCTATTTTTTGGTAATTGATCAGGTGGCTGTTGATCTGTTCGCCGAGCTTGGCAATTGATTTGCAAACGTTTCGTCACCATTCGAGAGGACATCTTCAGTGCGCTATTTCTCCTTGAAGGAAGTCGACTACAATGTCCGCTTCTTCTGATTGGTTGGTTGGTTAACTTACCATGAAATTCGAAACCAATGAAAAACGTCCTTCCATGTCGGGTCTTAGTTCTATTTGATTAATGCACCACTAAACTTGGTGTGAATTCTCTTCTTCAGATCCTCTGGAAATTGGATTTTCGAATGAATGCCAGACCGTCGCAACAAAGAATCCCTATGACAGATTGTCATAAGACTGTAAATAGAATGCCACCTCCACCGTCCTGAATTACCGTCACTGAAGTGACGTGACATGATAAAGAGACAACGAGTCGCGGGGATGCCACTGTCTGAACGACCCTCAGCGGGCATCTTATAGAGCAAAAGAAGACAGACATTGCCGCTCAAAATCAAGAGCCAAAGGAAATATGCACCGTTGGACAAAAACACGTGTCTTGTTCAGCAACGCCCCAGTAGGTGTGAACCGCAAAGACCACAGAGAGTAAGTACATCAGGCATTTGAACAGGAGACACAAACAACCTTGGAGGAGGTAACATGTTCCGTTAGCTCTGAAACTGTGTAGCTACTCACTGAAGGCGATAGTTTTGATGCACGAGTGCCATTGACTGCGCGATTAACCCATTTCTGCCAGTGTTATTGACCATTGGTGAGTTGAGTCTCCCAGTCCAGGGGGGCGACAGTTGTCCACCCGGACTAAGTTTACTGGTTAGTGCTTCCATACTTCGTTCTCAGGACATACACTTTCAACCTCTCGGTCGCTTCCAATCAGCACGGAGTTGGGCGAGAGGAGATCTCCGAGGCAGACGGTCTTCTGGCATGCGGAGCGCATGTCCTAACCAGCCTAACCTATGAAGCGTTCCTATGAAGAGTTCCTTCTTCCTAAGACCATCTGGCGTACCTCAGCATTACTAATCCAATGTTCCCACTGGACCTGACCAACGCTTTGGAGATACAACTAACACTGAGCGTATCACATTTACGAGGAGGGGGTATCCGGCGAGTCAACAAAAAAGAATTTAAAAGGGATAAGCTCCCTCTCATAAAAAGACTGGTGCATTCGTACAAGGCTTACTGTGTTGTAAAACAGCCATACTCAGCTGCATAGAATAGGCATCTGTGGGATGGTGAGTGTGCACGTTGTTGAAAGGCAATCGGCTGTATTTTGACGACTCCGGTATATGTATGTCGCCCAGACAGAGCATCCGTTCTTTCTTTGTACGTGGCTGTCGGTGTGTTAAATCTTCACTCATTCGACTAGTAAAACAAGCTCTCACTCGAACATCGTGCGAACTTAATCTTCTCACCAGATACCACGAGTAAGTGTGAGTAAGAAAATACTAGGAAGGAATGATCCTGATTCATTTGAGCCAAAAACTGCTCCACTAGGGGGTGGACGGATTCACCGACGGACGCCAGTTGAAATACTTGTTGACGGAACACAAGTTGCTCAAAGTTCGTCGACCACTCAGGATTAGTCTCGCCCGTCTTGGTGCTCCTCAGGTAGGCGTAGTTGAAGGCTTTTCGTCATCCATATGCTCTACTTGAATAGTGTGTTCAGTCAGGCAAATACACTGAAACATCTCCAACATCGCACCAACTGAAACGTCACACAGTGTACGTTCAGTTGAAGAATATCATAAACGAGAGATTCATTTGAGTCTCCCATGAGAACCAAAGCGATTTGCAAATGAGTGTATTTGTCGAAATCAGTTCAATTTTGGTTCAAGCGGAACATAAGGTTGACGGAAACTCGAGGACCGCGCCTACTTGATGAGCCCCAAGAAGGGCGAAACCGGTCGTGGGCTGTCAAAGAGGTTTCAGCAACATTGTGAGTAGTTTTTTCCCTGAAAATATATTACGATATCTCGAATATCGTACATTTTTTACTCTTCTCATGCGAAATTTATCATCATCATCATCATCATCATCACCACCATCATCATCATCATCGACAGCATGACATCAGTGTTCAACACCGATGCTTCACTGCCGTACGTACGAAATTTATCATCTCGTACATTCATTCATTAGGGACTCGTTATATGACGTTTCGAACTACGATTCGCTTAAACATGTTGGCAAATACGGCAGTGACAATACTACCCACTACTAAAGCTAGCGAGATGATTCAATTTGCTCCTGTTTTGATAGCAGTGCCACCATTATTGATGAGAAATCACGAGTTTTGCGTGCTTTCGCATGCCAGAGTATGGGGTGATACCAGTGCAAGTGGTTTACACTCGTCGATAAGGCGAACAGATGATTCAACTATGTGCGAGTGACGCCAGCATAATGGGGGGCACGTGATGCTTTTGGAAGCTACATTCGAATGACAAGACTTTGCGATGATGAACTGTTGGCAGCTGAAACAGCCTGAGCCTAACGGATTCAAGTCTAGTTTTTACATAACTGAGTCACAGAGATCAAATGAAAAGTTAAAAAGCAACATGAGCATGGTGACACAACATAGGGGAAACTAAGTTCTGAGTGGACTATGAAGCGGACCAATCCCCAGAGGACTATTATACAAGCGCTTCACAGTTGTCGTAGGACTGTCGGACCTGCAGACCAGTTCATGGGCGAAGAATCGCAGAAGAAAGACGCTTTTGGACTGGATCGGCTACAGATGGACCAAAGGGCAACCGATTCGTAAGGAACACATCATCTCCTATGGAATTACCATAGCTGTTAGGTTCGGTGAAGCCTGGATGGCTGATAAACTGAAGCGAAACGATTCTGGGAGGTTGGCTGCGGGAACCGAATGGTATCGCACAGGAGAAAATGCACAAACGGGGCAGATACCTCGACCTTAGATGGGGCAGAAAGAATGGGTAGGCATAAGAGCAACGCTGTCCCAGCCATTTTGGAAGCATAACTAGCGATGTATGCCAGGTGAGACCTCAAAAATCACGAGGAAATTGAGAACCTAAAAAGTCTCGAGGGTTAATGGTGTCAAGGTATGCACTGAGGGGGTGAGAGTCGATTGAATCAGAACCGGAAAAGTGAACAACCGGTATTAGCAGTTTGTTTACAGACACTGGACGACCGAACATCCGAATGACCTTAGTTGCTTCAAAACAAATTAAATACGTTTTCTGACAAACCACATGCTATAAAATAACCATCAGTGCGCCGCGACTCTTGTTTTTTTTTCAGGACCGACTACTGTGTAATTGGATAAGCAACTGTGGCATTTGATCCGCAGTTGGAACCAAACTTTTTTAGACGAACCATCGAGCTCAGAGCTTATGTCCAAAGTTGAAACAGCTCTCAAATATCGTTAACAAGCGAACATTGCGATTCACTAATGAAGTACTGCCATACGTGTTAGAAACTTGGGTTCAGTGTATTGCAGCACTCTCAATCTAATTGGAAACCTAGCCAACCTTATTAATGTGAAGACGATGAGTTACATTCTTCGGAGGATATGAG
>NW_008751736.1:1041297-1053345 GCF_000715545.1 Opisthorchis viverrini
TTTCGGTTCGGCATTTATTTGGATTGATCCACGGTGACACAGAGTTCACAGTTTGCTGCAATATGCTTTAGGTGAGACGAGAGCTTGACGAAACTTCACGTGGTGCGCAGTTTTCAAAATCGAAGATGTTTTGATACCACTGGTATCGATCTCGAAGAAAACAAGTATAGAACTACCAATCAAATAACAGACGCTGCAGAATTCAGAACCTGAAGCTTGTCTTTATCACACTAATATCTGCAATTTCGGCGCTTTTCATCTCGTGGTATGTGGTGTTCCTGAAGCAGTCATGTGGTGGACCTTTCACACATGGAATCACATGGATGGAGAGAAGCAGAGAGCAGGCTTCATCTGTGATCGTTTTTGATATTGAAGACTCTTGAGGAAGCGGTTGCTTGTCGCTATCTCATCATTTTTCATTCGGCAGACTTGTTGTCTCCCAAACTGGCGTTTATACCACATCACCGTCATCACTAGTGACAGCAACACTAATGCTTCACTGCCCCACAACTACATCACTTTATTTCCATAAAGCTTTATAATCGAAAGAGAAAAATGGGGCAGGTAGGGGGGGGGGGAAGTAAAAACGCTGTGGCATACCCTAAACATGCCATTGCTCTGACGCTTCATAGTGTGTGAACATATGGCCCCCACAGCCTCTTTACGCTCGGAACCCTGCTTGCTGCTTCGGGTCCTGTCTTCACGGGCCTTCGTGGGACGAGGTGAAATAAGCGACACAGAGAGTCCGGACAGATTAACTCCTCTAAGAATCCCACACTTACTGTGAGCATTCTTTTGAACCGACACTACTAACGAATCGTCCTATATAGTTGGGACGGTCTGTTTTTCCCGGATGGAGGCAAATAAGTCAGACTGCAACACTCTTTTAGTGCCTAGCTGCCATGCCACCCAAAGGAAGCACAAGGGCTTGGATACTGCCAGCTTGCCCAAACCTAGATAGGGCAAGTCGAGAGGCAGATGTTGGGCTCGAACCACGGTCAGTAAATTCGCGCTCCAACCACTTGGGCCATCTCGCCCCGAATAAGTCAGACAAGCACCAACTGAACCTGCATCTTGAACAGAGCTGGTGGGAGTTCATCTGAACTAGCAGCTCTGTGATGCCCGAAAAACAAAAGGCAATCGATTATTTCACTGCCTAGGACTGTGTTGCCGGTTGGGGATCTCGCTTAGCTGATTTGGTCTTCAGACGCCCTTCTTTTTCACAGACAAGCGATCCTTGTTAGCAGTGACTGTCGTGCTAACAGCAGGCTTCTTTAAGCCTGCTGTGCGTATCAGTTAAAGTGGCTTACGCACATTCCCAGAGTTTCTCGCCTGCTCCATTTTTTCAGGTTTAAAAATCCATCAACCTTCTCGATCCGCGCAGATAGTTCTTCACCTGAAGTCTGAGAGTTCGCTGTCTAAATCATATCAATCAGTGCATTGTGGTGCTGTATACCAAGTTCGAGGTGCGACCGAGCAACCAAGAGGTTCGTAAATGCTCCCATCTAGCTTTGAATGGGCGGGTGAAATATCAGCCTTAGTCATTCCTTCTATTCCCGTTAGTGTCAGAGTTGGGAAACGTCAACCCTACATCAAGCACCCTACTTTGTCCAGGCGAAACGCCAGCGGATCTTCAAGAAATGGCGTTTAGACTGCAATCTCATGAAAATCAGTGTACTTACGCTTGTTTTTGAAGTGAACTCCCGCTCAAGTTTCAACCGCGCGTAATTTAAGCCTTTGTAAGCAGGCTGACTTGCAAAATAACGCTGAAGCTTGACCCCACCTAACGAAAGATTGCAAAATTCAGTTTTCCCCTGTTCATAAGTAGGTTGAAATACGTCATATGGAGCGGGTGGCTCCGAGGAGAAACTCCACACACCTCACCAGGATAGAACTTCCACTGAGACATCTAAATCCTCTCAGTTTACACACCATCCACTTCAACAAGAGACCAACACTGGGAAAGTCAGCCAGCGTCTGAAAGATACTGGTTCTGTATCCTGCGTAGGTGTGAGTTGCGCAAAATGCTGCCCTGGTAATCGTGGCGTTACACGAATAACTGGGACACTGACTGTTGGAGATGGATATTGTAGGTGCTTCCTAACAGGGAAGAAACACATGTACGGTACTCCACGGATCTTATGACTACGGGAAGAAACAAGAACGAAACGTTAGGAAATTAAAAAAATCGTTCGGCTGTAACACATTTTCGGTGCCTAGCTGTCATGCCAACCGAACGAAGCATGACGGCTGGGATACGGCCAGGTTGCTCAAGCCTAGACAGAAAAAGTTGAGATGTAGAGGTCGGATTCGAACCACGAACCTTCTGGTCAGTAAATTCGCGCTGTAACCACAAAACTACCTCATCCCTACTACATACCAACAACGGAAAAGAAATAAGTAGTTCCGAATATTTGTGAACAATGTGGACTGTGTTAAATGAGGCCATCTTGCTTTCTGACAGTGCGGTGACCCATTGTCGGGCTATGGGAGACGAGTAAAACAGGATTGTGAAGACCAAAAGATGTAGTCACAGAGTGGCATCAGGTCACTGAACGGCAGTGTCCTATTGGTCGAGAATTAAAAGTAGCTTGCCCGTTGGAAATAAGCATGATCGGTGAACTAAGACCCAAAAAAGCATACTGTCCGTGACGGTAGTGGCGAGTGTTCATCAACCTTAAAGTAGTATGCCATGCTACCATTTTCTAAAGTAAATTACCCTAGTATAAGACCACTTATGAACATTATGAAAACCGCTGTTACCAGTTCCGCTAATTTTTCGGCTTCCTATGCAAAACTAGCTGCTTCAGCTCCACTTTGTATGGAGAATCAAACTGGATTTCCGAACACAGGGAACTCTGAAAAGTTCAATCCTTGAGGCATGAAATTATTCATCGGAACGGCAGTGGGTCGAGCTCCACTTCTACAACTCGACTGCTTCTGTCTATACTCGGGTAACCTGTCAGTGGTTCATCATTCAACATTCCTTTGGGTGACATGGGAGCTAGGCACCGAAAAGATGTTACAGGTGAACGATTTGTTTGAAATCTATTATTTGGATTTCCGAACACAGGGAACTCTGAAAAGTTCAATCCTTGAGGCATGAAATTATTCATCGGAACGGCAGTGGGTCGAGCTCCACTTCTACAACTCGACTGCTTCTGTCTATACTCGGGTAACCTGTCAGTGGTTCATCATTCAACATTCCTTTGGGTGACAT
This sequence comes from Opisthorchis viverrini, assembly GCF_000715545.1. Taxonomy (NCBI): domain Eukaryota; kingdom Metazoa; phylum Platyhelminthes; class Trematoda; order Opisthorchiida; family Opisthorchiidae; genus Opisthorchis; species Opisthorchis viverrini. The sequence goes on from NW_008751736.1 coordinate 1,044,518, forward strand.
GGGAGCTAGGCACCGAAAAGATGTTACAGGTGAACGATTTGTTTGAAATTCTATTATTTTATGACCACAAGAATAATCCGCTGCAAAGTGACTTGACAATAACACGGAACCTAGATAAAAATGTCTGTTGAAGCATGACATTATGGTATACTTCCAACGTCAGTCACAGTGGCTCAGTGGCTAGAGCGCGAATTTACTGACTGGAAGCTCCGTGATTCGAACCCGACCTCTGCCTCTCGACTTCCTCTGTCTAGGCTTGGGCAACCTGGCGATATCCCAGCCTTCGTGCTTCTTTCTGGTGGCAGGACAGCTACAGACCGGAAAGGTGCTACAGCTGAACGCTTTCAGTTACACATTGGCCCCTGGGCGACGACGTGCAGAATGAACGTCAAAGGACTAACAAGGCAAGTTTCAGAAAAGCCTGAAAAACCAGTGGATACATTGTCGCCAACATTATCGATCATTGGATGAATGCACCGAATTAATTCCCACCAATAGGCACATGGAAGTCACCTGTCCCAATTTGTCTTCGTTGCTTTCAGGCATCACTCATAATTCTGTTAATAATTTAGCCAAAAGTTCAGGTACCGGACATTAATTATGCCATCTCTGTGTTGCTTGACACTGCAATTTTCGCGCTCATACACTGAACTCAAAAATAGCCGGTTTTATTTTTATCCAGTTGTCTGAATAGTTCAGTGGCAGTATTTCTTGGGCGCTCCATTAATTCATCCGATCGGTGCGTACGGAGTTGATCCGTGTACGTGATACACAAAAGATGTACTTTAGTTTACTGAACATGGGTAATTAATATACTGTGGGTTATTCTTGTGGCATCGCAGTGAGACTGTCGAACGCATGACAGTGAACGTCCTGGAGAGCTACAATTCGCAAACAACGGTCAAAAGTGGCCATGTGCGTTACTGTTATCAAGCCCAGATAGCTCTGTGAATCACTCAATATCCTGAGAGTTTCGTGTGATAGCAGACTACGGGGTAGTGGGCGAACACCAACGTTGTGAATGGTGTTCAGGAGGAATCATCAGTTCAGATAACATGAATCAGAAGATCCAGATACAAAAACCAGGGGAATCTTCGTGTACGATGTCTCTCCACATTAACTGTGGAGTTGAGGTGGCTCAATGGTTACGGCTCGAATCTACGGACTGGAAGGCGTATGGTTCGAGCCCGACCTCCACCTCTCGACTTCCCCTGTTTAGGCCTGGGCATCCTGGCAGTATCCCAGTCCTCGTACTTCCTTCGGGTAGCATGGCAGTTAGGCAGCGGAAGGGTGTTACAGTTGAACGGTTTACTTTTATTTTCACATAAAATGGCAGACAACAAACGGCCTCTTAGCCCACACTTAGCACTGCTCAGGCGTGCTGTCAATAAAACATCTCGCTGATTAGTTATCCGTCTGACTTAAAAATCGAGCAGCATTGTAGATGACTCACTTGGACCATGTGAGATTTTTGTCAAATCGATCGACTTCCTCAAACTTTTTGATATACCCATACAACAAGACAAGTATTCTGAGTTTACTTCTTGGGTTACAGCTCTTAAGTTATTCTCTCGTGCCAAATGCCTCGTGTAAATGTCAGTAGTCACCACAAAGAATTCCCCACTTATTCATTTCCCTCCAGAACCACACGACTCTAGGACAATCCCATCCTTATTCTGATATTCCATCCTCCAACCACTTTCGGTCATTCAAGTTTCATGCCGACACTAAATTGTCGAACACTACCTGAGTTGAAGTCATGAATTTGTTCATCTACCTTCCGTGTCTTTCGGAAGTTTCTCAGTGTGGATCGTGTGCTCTCAGTTACACGTTCATCCTCGACCTCTGTCTCTCGGCTTCCCCTGTCTAGGCTTGGGCGACCTGGCAGTATCCCGCCCGTCGTGTGTCACGGCAGCTAAGCACCGAAAGTGTGCTACGGCTGAACGATTATATTTATTCCTCTAAAGAGTTTGCAGAGTGCAACTTATCCATTAGCCTCACCACATTTACACGGAATGCAAGTCTGCCCGGCTTATGGCATGAAAGGATTCAGGAAGCCACCTAGATTCGAATACAGACAGTAACACGCATGTAAACTCATTAATACTATTATGTTACTTAGTAAGAATTGCCTGATTTTGAGGAATGGTAGCTCTCCAGAAAATTCACTGACGTGGGCCGGACGACCCCAGTGCGACGGTATAAGAAGAACCTTATTTATATTCAGATGAGTGAGTACATCATACGTGGTTCACATAAGCAAATTAGCTTCACAAGCATGAACCATAAGGATGAAGTGGCTCAGTGTTTGAAGTGCGAATTTGCTGACCGGAAGGTCCGTAGTTCGAACCCGATCTCCGCCTCTCAACTTCCCCTGTCTAGGCCTGGGCAACCTGGCAGTAACCCAATCCCCGTGCAACCTTCGGGTGGCATGGCAGCTAGGCACCGGAAGGGTGTTACAGCTGAAAGAACGCATGAATGACAGCATTAAGTGTAGCGTCCCAACGTACATTAGACAACCCGATAATGAGGAAAAAACCTGGCTTATTCATGAGTTCCCTTTATATGGGCGAGAGACTCGCGGAGGGAAGCAGCAATCATTGATATACAGCCGAAATGTGGTGTTGGGAACCACCGAGTATGTGGCTTCAATAATTTAGCGATTCTGTCCCGGTGCCGAAAACTTTCACGTGGCAAAGGATTCCGAATGACACACAGTGTGCATGCGGCCTTCATTGCGAATACCAAGTGAATGCGGGATAAATTTCATTTCACGTGCAACTTAACCTGCATTGCAGGATCCCGTTAGAACGGTAATCCAAGAACGATAGAACAACTTCTCTCTCTGAGAATGAATGGTACACTATTCGAAAAAGTCACTGTTTCAATTTAGTGGGGAATCAGCACGCTTCGTCCAAAATTGCCTGAACAGAACCAGCGTAAGAAACGAACAAAATAGAGGCGAACAGAGCAGCTGTTAGGTAACAGGCTGGCGTATATTGATCGGAATTAATTAGGTGGATTCAGTTGGTATCAGTTGGATCAATAAAAGCATGCTCGTTTTGATGGGTAAAAACGCAAGTCGCGTTTAACTTTCAACATGGCGGTTGTCTGAATGCGTGGGCGCAGTGTGAAATTGTTGATGAAGAGTGAGTCCATTCCATGTGAAAAGTCGGATGTGCTTTTGTGCAAGGACACCACCGACTATGCATGCGGGTTGGGTGTGAGCTTCGTCTGGGTCGCGAAAGGACGCATTTCACAAGGCATCTGAAGTGTGTGTGTTCACAGGAACGGGTTCTACCTATGAGTTGGTTGAATTTATAAGCTTGACACGATTTTTCAGAAACCGTGCCAGCGAAATCCACTCATTTGCCAACTAATTTGGTTTTGCGAGAGAATTACCTGGAATCCAGCTGAATCTCTCGGTTTTGACGTCTCCAGGCAACGTTGGTTCCAAGTAGAACATAAAATTGATGGAAACTCGGGGACTACGCCTACCTGATGAGCGCCAAGAAGAGTGAAACCGGTCGTGGGCTGTCAAGGAGTTTTCAGCAACCTTATGAGTAGTGCATTACAAAAATATACATGTATCGCGATATCTCGGATATCGTAGCGACTGAAACATGAGGCGGCCTGGTGCAGTACATTCAGTTGCCTGGAAGCCTCGAAGCCGATAGAATCAGCTGGGTTCGAAGTGAGTCTCTCGCTAAACCAAATGAGTCAAAAGTTAAAAATCTGTCAAAAGTTGATCGCACCTCTGCTTCCGTCACTCTGAACTCGACACGGAAAACAGCACTCTTTTCGACAAACGATGGTACATAAATCACATCACATGGCCTAACGAACGCAGCATTTGGTGTTGGACAAACTCTTCGATGTAAGTCCCCGTTGCACAACCGAATACTCGCTTTCTAAGTGTCTCATTACGGATTCGCCAACAACAGTTCATACGAGACAACGGTTATTAAAGGCCTGAAGGCGTCACAGTTCAGCTACTCGAACAGTCCAAGTCCCACTGCTGTACAGCAAAACAGGCCGTACGGTAGCCTGATATACATGTATGTCCCTTGAGGTTCATAGATATACCGCTTTGAATCATAGGTAACTCATATTTGCGCCAGAGACCCAAGCCTTGTAGATTCGTGCATTGACCTCATCGGAGCTAATAAAACTTCCCAGATATGCGAAACACTCCACAACTTCGGGTGCCCCACCCTGGATTGTAGGTGGCGTGTTCAGTGAAAACCGGTCGTGGGCTGTCGACGGATTTTCAGCAACCTTATAAGTAGTGGATTACAAAAATATACATGTATCGCGATATCTCGGATATCGTAGCGACTGAAACATGAGGCGGCCTGGTGCAGTACATTCAGTTGCCTGGAAGCCTCGAAGCCGATAGAATCAGCTGGGTTCGAAGTGAGTCTCTCGCTAAACCAAATGAGTCAAAAGTTAAAAATCTGTCAAAAGTTGATCGCACCTCTGCTTCCGTCACTCTGAACTCGACACGGAAAACAGCACTCTTTTCGACAAACGATGGTACATAAATCACATCACATGGCCTAACGAACGCAGCATTTGGTGTTGGACAAACTCTTCGATGTAAGTCCCCGTTGCACAACCGAATACTCGCTTTCTAAGTGTCTCATTACGGATTCGCCAACAACAGTTCATACGAGACAACGGTTATTAAAGGCCTGAAGGCGTCACAGTTCAGCTACTCGAACAGTCCAAGTCCCACTGCTGTACAGCAAAACAGGCCGTACGGTAGCCTGATATACATGTATGTCCCTTGAGGTTCATAGATATACCGCTTTGAATCATAGGTAACTCATATTTGCGCCAGAGACCCAAGCCTTGTAGATTCGTGCATTGACCTCATCGGAGCTAATAAAACTTCCCAGATATGCGAAACACTCCACAACTTCGGGTGCCCCACCCTGGATTGTAGGTGGCGTGTTCAGTGACTGCATGTTTGAGACCTTACACTTCGTGAGTGCAAAGTGCATGCCAAAGGACACTGGCGAATGATAAGCTTGTTTTAACTACGTGGAGGAGCTGGTGTTTGCCAAGCCATAGACAGGTTAAACGAAGGGCTGTCGGATCTGGGGTACTTCGTTCTAATTGGAACTTATCCACTAAATACGGCGAGATTGGACAAGTGACCTCCTAGTCCGCGGTCTCAGGGCACAACCTTGTTCTTCAAGATGTGACTACATGTTCTTAGCTTATTAATTCAATCATCAGGACTGATTGCTGGTTGTATGGCGGTTGAATAACAAAGAAGATTTTGAGCTAAAATATCATGCATAAGATAGGACGGAGACCGTAACGCCGTGAGGCCTGAGCCTTTAAAGCACAGGCTCCGAAGCATACAAACCCCGCCCAAAACATCCCTCGATCGATAATTTCAACTCGAACTAATGCATATCCTTAGTCGTGGAGGCTAAATGCACTGTACCACTGAAAACCATATCTTATTAGTTACCAAACGGTCACCTGAGCCATCCACCATGTAAGCCGTGTTACTCGGCGCCCTCGTGCGAGCGTTTCATTTGCCACCGAAATCAGCCGACCGTTATGGGGCGCATTGGCCTAAATTTGTTCACCATTATGCATGCTTCATCTGACGGGCGCTCAGGAAAGGGAATTCGGAAGGAGGCAGTTATGAAAAGATATACGAGCAAGCTAAATCGACTCAGATCTGCAGAGAAACTAGCCAAGGCAACTAATTTCTGACCTCAGCTTGTGTGGTTGCTCGCACGATCACACGGCAGGGTTTTCACATTCGGCAAAGCAGATGGATAGATTTGCCGTTCGGGGATTTGTGTTACTTATTTCGTCACAATATGACCTCGAACTGAAAGCTCCAGCCAATCGGCACAACGAGAAAATGTGAAATAGCCTGGATGTCATTCAGCTGTAGCAACTTTGCGGTGCCAACTGCCATGCCACCAGAAGGAAGCACGAGGGCTGAGATATTGCCAGGTTGCCCAAGCCTAGACAGGGGAAGTCGAGAGGCAGAGGTCGGGTTCGAACCACGGACCTTCCGGTCAGTAAATTCGCGCTTTAACCACCGAATTGCCTGATTAACTGTGGGCTTCAATATCGCAATTTAAAAGTACAGGTTGTTGGGCCTGACAAGGTCCCAGAAGACTTTCGATGGCCAAATAAAGTGACCGAACAGGCATACGTTTAAACCATCAAGGGAACTCCACGTGCACATTAATGGGGGAAAAACTGGGTACTTTTTCTGGAGAACAGTATAGTTGTTATTTCCCGATACTGTTTCAAAAACGTAATTCACAATACTCGGCCTTTTGATTTCAGTGAAAACAATAAACCAAACACATTGTCACTAGCGAAATATATTCATTTGCGAACTAATTTTTTTTTGAGAGACTCCCCTCGAACCCAGCTGAATCTCTCGTTTATGATGTTCCCAGGCCACTGAATGTGCTGCACTAGGCCGTCTCTTGTTTCAGTTGCTACGATGTTCGAGATATCGCGATGCATGTATGTTTGTAATGAACTACTCGTAAGGTTGGTAGTGGGCTGCCGATGAAGTTTCAGCAACCTTATGAGTAGTGCATTAAAAACAAACACACTGTCGTTAGGGCAAACCTTCCACTGCATTGAACGTTTGTCCAGATCCCAGCTAGCTCGCGGTGCAAACATATGTATCATAAGCTACTATAAATAGAAACCAATGAAACAAGGAACACAACAGTGATTATTTTGCGAAATTACACATATCCACGGACGCGGGCGACAGTATCGCTGAGGGCTTCCATTCTATGCACGACCAGGTGGTGGTGTCACATGTCCACCGCCTCTGAAGGTTGTCTTTATGTGACTTTCCTCCAAAGTACAGGAAGCGGTTAATTTCCCGCCTCTGTGACCGTGAGGAGGAACTTGGGCTAAAAGTACAGCCGGAGTGCTCCGAGAACGAATCGCGGGCTGAGCACTGAACACAATGCCAATCAAGTTAATTCAGGTCTTTCCCTGACAGGGTTTTACGGAGGAATGTGACATTTATTTGGCTGATGATCCTAATGTGATTTTTTTCGGTAAAGAAACGTGTGCATCATCTGAATTCGGTAGTAAAAAACGTGACATTTTTTACCATGAGATTGCACAACTTATCTGTGGTATATCAATCTCGGAGAGGTTAATTCGTGATTAGATCTCTGGGGTTGTGGAAGATAGAATGGCGGTTCAAACAAACCATATGATGGTTTACGCCTTCAAGCTATTTTGGAAAAATGCCGAACAATCTGAGTGAACAGACGAAATTCTGTGGGCCTACCAAAGTGCACAGAAAAGAATATTACCGGCAGAATGGCAGTACTCATGCTGGAAACAGAAAAAGAACTGAAATCAAATTATACCTACCACGATGATGTTTTGCATGTGTGCCAGCATTCCGAAGAGGCAGTGTCATCAGTGTCGAACAGTTATCATCGACATCATCATTAATGGAAACAAACTTGTATGAGCGTAATACATTACCCATAAGGTTGCTGAAAACCCTTCGTAAGCCCACGATTACCTCTTCTTGGGGCTCAGCAGTTGGGCGCAGTTCTCGAGACAGACTCAGTCGGGTTCCAAATGAGCCGCATGCAAATTGGTTTGCAAATCAGTGTGCAACAAACTTGTTTCACCACCTAAGAGCCGTATTGGTACGAGAAATGGGATCGTACCAGCATCGGTGTTGAACACTGATGTCATGCTGTCGATGACGATGATGATCCAAGGAAGCCTGAAGCAAAAGGTTTGGCTAAAACCTTTGAAATAAAGGCAGATGCGGTAGTCGGTATGACACCCTAGCGATCAAGGTCACCATATGTGTTCCATTCCCAAACTTCGATGACCAGGAGAGATCCGGGTCAGCTTACTATTCACTGATCACCGGCAGGTAGAGTTGATAAAAGCAACCCTCTTATGGTTTCTCAGGAATATCAACAAAGTGCTTTGTTTAGTTAGCCTTTTCAACCCATTAGAAAATAGGATCACCCCCAAAACCCTCAACAAGAGCATATTGCTATGAGACGTATAAACCCTCTAGTCTTTTCGCACCAAATTAAGCCCCTCAATCTCATTAGGTAAACATCAGAGAAAAGTCATGTGCTTAGCAAGGTAAAATATTGATCACCAGAAACAACTGAATTTCGGTTCCTTAAAAAGACAGCGTGGGAACGTTTGTGGTCACCGCTCAACTGGTGGTGAAAGTTATGTCACACGGTTTCATGTTACCGGAACAAACAGCAACAACGGATCTCACATTTAGCGAAATTCACATCACTCGTTTGAAAACCCTACGTTGTCGGTAAGACTCCCAGTCTTGCTGGGGATGCAGCACAAAAACCAGTGCTTGTGTGTATGGTGACGCGTTCGCACGCTTGCAATTCGTTTCATCTTTCTAGTAAAATTGCAGATTTGACAGTCACCACTACCAATTCGAGGCTCGTTGGCGTCGTCCGTACAATAGCGGGGGAGTTTTATGTTGGCTATTTGTTGACCACAAGTAAAAGGTGCACCAGATGATCACTATTCTTTATTTAGACTAATCCTATATATATACTAATAATAATAAGAATCATTCAGCTGTAACACCCTTTCGATGCCTAGCTGCCATGCAACCCAGTGGGAGCACGAGGGCTGGTATACTGTCAGGTTGTGCAATCCTAAACATGGGGAGTCGAGAGACAAAGGTCGGGTTCGAATCACGAATCTTCCCGGCAGTAAGTTCACGCTTTCACCACTTGAGGCATATGTAATATATATATATATATATATATATATATCACACTCACCAGCATTTTAAATTG
>NW_008751736.1:1063708-1081108 GCF_000715545.1 Opisthorchis viverrini
TATATATATATACATATATATATATCACAATCACCAGCATTTTAAATTGGAAACAGCAAGAGAAGGAACTATAGTCATAAATAACTCAAAGAGATGGGTTCCATTCGATCGCTTCGTCTGTTTTAAAACACAGCAAAATCAAAGATTTTGTGATGCAAAGGGATTCTGTAAAAACCACAAGCAGCCAACTTGCAAGAAAGACATCTAAGGTCAACACGTGAATGAAATTTCACAACTTAGACGCGACAGTCGTGGTGGAGTGCCTCGTCCCCCAACACAACTGCTTTTTTAGGATGCAGACTGAGATTTACAGTCCCCCAACACAACTGCTTTTTTAGGATGCAGACTACATGAGATTTACACTGGCTGGTGTTGGTAGACCACACAGCAGAGCTTTAAACCTCAAACGCTGTGCCGGAGCTCGACATAGTTCAGTGGTTGAAGCGCCAACTTACGGACCGACCCCTGTCTGGCTTGAGCAACCTGGTAGTATCTGAGTCCTCGTGCCTGATTCAGGTGACATGGGAGCTAGTGACCGAGACGGTGTTAGGGTTGAACGATTGTTGTTAAAACCTATGCCAAATCCACGATATAAGGAATTCAGCGAGGGCTTCCAGATCTCTTCCATGGAAACTCTTTCAAAAATGGCCTCTTCCTCGAAGTATCCTCTGCTGGAAACGTGATACACCCTTCGACGAAACAGAAGGGGTCTATTTATGAAAATGGTTTTTACAGATAGTGATGGCTACACAACAGGGCATCAGTTTCCCAACTGACTGACATCAGATATGTCCACAGAGTGCTGAAAGTCGGTACGACAGATCTCAAGCGATACAAAGGCAATCTCGAGCGCAAATTTCCGGCAGAGACAGAAGCAACACACCGAAACCCAGCAAACCGGGGATACCAAGAAGGTTTTAACGTATCTTGACAATGACACAGTCGTGTAGCACGCAAACGTCAACACAACGCACGTGATTTTTCATTCTGTATGTTGAATAAAGTTTACTGTGTGAGATATAGGGGATCAATCACCTTCACACTGATGCTCTTCCACCGATACGCAGCCCACATACAACCATGAAGTTTCAAGATAATATGCCAGCTAAGCACCAGTATGCCTTCCAGGATGAGGTCCCCGCGACCTCATCTGTGCTTGACTGGAGAAGTTGCAATAAGTGGCGGCCAATCGATATCAGTGACGTTCGTGCCATTAGTTTCTTTCCAGATTGTCTGATTGAGCGATTGGAGGTGTAGGCACCTAAGAATTCTTGAATTAGACGAACCTCAGGGTTGTACAGCAGTGAAGGGTGTGTGTCAACACAGATGTTGTTGTCCTTGATGAGCACAGTGAGCATGCAGGTGACTCTAGTTTCAAAAACGGTGTGCAGCACATGATGATGGAAACTTCTTGACTGGAGACTTTCTGTGACCCGAACCGTAGGATTTTGGTTTGTCTGCTATTAAATGGGTGATCCTTACCAACTCAATAGGTAAGCATATGCACTTGGTGAGGAGAAAACGCACCATCGTATGCTAAAGAAATAGAGGTCCAATCATTCAACTAGCTAGGAAATTACGGGTTGCCACGTGTAGTGTTACTTCCATCTGGGAATTCCCAATCGCACAGTGTTCATTTGTCACAGCAAGCCTGGGAGCAACAAATGTAATTGTGCTCTGCCGGGGACAAACATCATAAACGTAGTGTAGCTGTCCAAGACCGAACAAACATTGGAGGGTGGGATGAGTCACGGGTAAACAAATCCAGAGACCGGAAATGTCAAAAAGGCATTACCATCACATCAGACTGGACGTAATGTGGGCTGAATAAAACCAGACTTATGGGCCCTACTAATAGGGATGTAGGATAATGATATCCTGAAAATGATTGCTAGTGTAGTGAAAACGACGTTCAGAGAGAATGCAGCAGACATAGGGGACACATTACATTCCAATGAAGCGATCAGCAAAAGTGGACAAAAACTGGTTTGCCCCCCCCCCACGGACGTTTCCCGTTATCTATTTAGTCTGCAAATAACGATTTGCCGAGAAAAACAAGCACCGAATAATGTACAAAAGGAACTATTACACAATCGACGGAGGGGATACTCCAGCAGAGTGGGACAAAAGTTGAGTGATTGACTGGCGTCTGCCGTATCATTCAAGGATGAAAACAGAGAAGCATCCCGAGAAGCATGTTGATTTCAGGTGAGCGACAATAATAATCATTCAACTGTAACAGCCTTCCGGTGCCAAGCTGCCATGCCACCCGAAGAAAGCACGAGGGCTGGGATACTGGCAGATTGCGCAGACCTAGACAGGGAAAGTCGAGAAGCGGAAGTCGGGTTCGAACCACGGACCATCCGGTCAGTAAATAGGCGCTCAAACCACCTGAGCCATCTCGCCTCAAGGTTAGTAGTCGGATGTGAGCTAAACGATCGATTGAGAAGCAGAATAGGCGGTGGGCTGGATAGTTGTTCTGATTCTTATCCAATTCATCTTCATGTCCCTGTTACATCATTTCAGCTCATAACCATCAACTCCAAGGTAGGCCAATGGATTTGCGTGCTGCAATGCTTACGATGTTTAGTTTGTGTTAGGTGAAATTCCACACCGATATCGCTTTACAGTTAGGCGCTGCTACGGCTGAAAAGCCTATCCCGCAAAAAATTGGCCAAAAGTTTGGGCCACTTGCTGGTCCGGCATCAAGGCGAGCTCTGATTGGTCGAAATCCTGTACCCAACAGCGGACCAGTATTGGCCGAATGCCGGCTGCCAATGTCGCATCGCTGTACAGGTGTTTTTGACCTGGGTTTTGGCGTTAATATACGGTGTGTACTTTTGATGACTGTTTTTCACAGGGTCGTGAGATGGCCCAAGTGGTTGGAGCGCGAATTTACTGACCGGAAGGTCCGTGGTTCGAATCCGACCTCCGCCACTCGACTTCCCCTGTCTAGGCTTGGGCAACCTGGCAGTATCCGAGCCCTCGTGCTTCCTTTGGGTGGCATGGAGGCTAGGCACCGGAAGGGTGCTACAGCTGAACGCCCTGGCATCTGCGGTTTTGTACCTGTCTGCAACAGGTACCGCGTTGAATAACGCTCGTGACAAGAACCAAAATTCATGCATCGAAACTTTTCCAGTTACAAATGGACCGGGCTTCTCAGCTGCTTTCACTGATCGCAAAAGCCCCGAATTCAAGGAAATTTATTTCAGCTGTGGCTTTTAGTGGTTAAACCTTTGCTGATGATGATACCTGCATCGAAAGTACAAAAATTGGTTTCTTTCAATTTAGGGACGGCGCAAAATCAGATTCTCATCAACTCAATAGGTAAGCATATGCACTTGATAGAAAGAAAACGCACCATCGTATGTCTAGAAATAGAGGTGCAATCATTCAACTAGCTAGGAAATTACGGGTTGCCACGTGTAGTGTTGCTTCCATCAAAGGTATGAACCCTGGCCTTGGGGACTCAGGCTTATCAGAAGTTTTCGATAGTTGACACTAACCACATCCCGGTTTCACTACCTCTCCACCAACGCCGAATGAAAACGCCCCTACAATATGGGAACTGAGCGCAGTGAAAAAAACATTACTGACTAGGAAAGTTATCCGTGGTATTCAAAGCCGATTGATTCAAGTCGATTGTGCCCAAAATCATATCGAAGGGCTTCAGACATGCGTCAACTTCACTTCAAATCACCGTGTTTGGTATGTGGCGATCCAAGAGATCCATGGAGTCGGTCCAATCACAAACTAGAGACAGTCACCATTTGATTAAAATGAGGATCAACACCGAACATGAATCTACCGGGCACCACTGCTCCAGTACATTTTGCCGTGTGCTGAGAATAGCTCAACGTCATCCGATCAAACAAGTTCAGATGCCGGTATTTTCACTAAGCACTGGTGGTTGTCGGATGAACTCTTTGACAGGCTTGAGTTGTGCATGAGAAGTAAGTTTTTCCACAAGTTAAGACAACTGCGGATCATGGTCCACTGACAACAGCTGATCTTTGTTCGGGATCCCGTTTGTGCAGGGTTCCGCGCTACCTGAGCTACCAACATTTTCCTCTATAGAAAACCACTGCTCTAGTGTATTTCGCCGTGTGCTGAGGATAGCTCAACGTCATCCGGTCAGACAAGGTCAGATGCCGGTGTTTTCACTTAGCACTGGTGGTTGTCGGATGAACTCTTTGACAGGCTTGAGTTGTGTAAACATGAGAAGTTTTTCCACAAGTTAAGACAACTGCGGATCATGGTCCACTGACAACAGCTGATCTTTGTTCGGGATCCCGTTTGTGCAGGGTTCTTCATAGAGGGGAATAAACGTCAGAACTGAAGATAGCCGAAAATTCCATAAAATTATTAATTTCGGGAAGGGATTTCTCCAAAGACGGGGCGGTGTGGCAACAAATCATTTCGAGGAAAACGATTCGCCCTGACAGAATACGATAAAAAACACTGACTCAGACTACTTGGTACTTTTAGTGAGTCCATGAGTTCGATGCATCCACACGCTATGAATTGGAGACTTACGAACTCTTTCCATCGAGCTTTACAGTGGATAACCAAGTCAAGCAAAGAAAGAACCAGTCCAGCATTGCTCCACTTAGGGGTCCAAACCACATACCGACAAGTAGATTATACGCTGGATATCAGTTTTCGAGATGGGCGGTTGGCTAGACTCGATTCCGAGTTAAGGTTTTTCCCCCCAAACACCGGTTCTGGAAAAGAGTAGGCCAACAATGCACGTGGAATCTGAACCATTACAACAGATTATTGGTTTACTACCCACTAAGCAGTACCAAGCAGAAATCAATACGATATAGTGACCTCTAACTTACCATGACAAAGCTTCTTCCTTGAGTATCAATTCGTCTCGAGTCAACACAAGTGTGAATTCCGTTTTGTCGTGGTTCTATGATACAGAAGAATAAGGAACCTTCGGTAAGACTGAAAAAACATACGATCAATGATTCTGTTGTTATCGAATGACGAATGAGTTTGGAAAAGTCCCACCAAAAACGAATGAATAAGAACAGATTTACACTGAGAGGTGGACGGAAGAATACACGAATACAAGTTTAAAAGTAATGGATGTTTCTGCCGTAAGACGGAGTACAGGAATACTGTATTGCAGCATCCAGTGGGAACAATTTGAAGGAAAAGACCCACGACATCCGGATGAAACACGATTCTACAGCGACGTGCCCGAACAATCAACAATGTAGTTTACGAACTATTGTGCCATCTAAGTTCCTGATTGGGGGAGCGGGGCTGTGGGCCGATAATATCTCTCCATCCTGATGCTTGGAAAACAATTAAGGTCATTCAGAGTAAAGATGTGAACCGGCAGGTTGTACCGGTGGAATACAGTTACCTCCTGTCTAGATGTACCACAATACTCTTCGACAGTCCACGACCAGTTTCGCCTTTCCTGAGGCACATCAGGTAGGCGCAGTTCCCGAGTTTCCGTCAACCATCAGTCCATCGAATACTCTGCATGCTGAGAAGATACACATGGGATCCGTTCAGTTCTTTTTCATTGCACTGGTACCCCCACTCGTTTGGCCTATCCTAGGTCAATCTCCTCCAGTTACAGCAGAAACAACGGTTCAAGGATGCTACGCAAAGCTACGATCAAAATCTACGGTGTTCTGATGTTGTTGTTGTTTTCGTTTTTTTTTGTTTTCACTTCCTTACCCTCGAGCATCAACGACCTAATGCCGGTATCTGTATAACCTCGAGCATCAACGACCTAATGCGCGGTATCTGTGATCAAATTGTTGTGACCGTAGCACAGAAATTGATACGCAACACGTACCACAAAAACAGAGCAATGTCGAATCAGTGGATAATTTTGGCCGTATGCCCGAAAACAAAGATAACTGATGAATTTTTCACGAGATACACATTAACCAATTGATCCCACAAACACATTGCATAATAGTGCGAACTGTGTTAGATTCCCATGACACAATATAACCGCCGTCTGCTGCCCCGATGACTCTGATTGACTGCCATTTAGTGGTCGCAGAAATGCTCATCATTATCATCGAGGTGAAGAACTCAGTAGTAGGTACTGGTGATTGACTGCCACACAGTTATAAGAATGCCAAGGAAAGAGTAGAAAGAAAGGGGAAGGGCGGAAATTTATTCCAAAACAGCCTAACATTCGTATAGAAAATGACTGAGAACTAGGTACGCACATCTTGGAACAGCAATTGGAAACACACACCTGACTGTGCGAACTGATGGTCATCAAACAATGTCGTTCGGATTGCCAAGTCTACCGGTCTTTTGCAGATGTAATTTCGAGAGCAAGAACTTCGACACCATGGTAACGTCAATGAAAAAGTGAACAGAGAGGCAGCCTTACCAAATTCCCCTAGTTGTAAGGACACCTTCGGACCGTTCACTGTAAGCTCTCACACGATTAGAAGTGCGGGGAAAACAGAGCACCTCAGAGTCACCAATCTTTGACCAAGAACTGACTTATCTATGGGGTCAGAGGCTGTTTTGAAGTCGAGGAAAACCGCGGCATGTACGACATCGGAGATGCGATCAATCCCAACCCCACCTGAGTGAAATCCTACATGTTGCTTTCAGACATCTCTCACATGCCGGGTTTAGACATCACAATACCAGTGCAAACAGTAGCTGTGTTACGGCACGAGTTTGGCTGATATCTCTATGGGTACAACAATACCAGAGGGAATGATTAGCCTCCTGCTGTCTGGAGCGCGTTCTTGGTCCCAAATAGGATTAAACAAGCAAGTTAGACAGAACACAAAGGTGCATCACGGTCTACAAGTGCAGCTAGAGAAAGGTCATCTAGCCTTTCGAGGAAAGAAGCATATGAGTGGTTCATCAGTGGGGGCGAGATAGCTCAGTGGTTCGAGCGCGAATTTATTGGCCAGAAGGTCCGTGGTTCGAACCCGACCTCTGCCTCTCGACTTCCCCTTTCTGGGCTTGGGCAACCTGGCAGTATCCCTGCCCTCGTGCTTTCTACGGGTGGCCTGGCAGATAGGCACGGAAGGGTGCTATGGCTAAACAAATAGACTAATGACAGTCTCGGTAAAACTAAAGTGATCTTCATAGAGAGAATTCTTTCTGGCCTTTTCTATCACTAGGGGAATTGACTGGAGAGAAGTGGAGTTGTACGTCAGCCACTGAAATCAGAAGGAGATTAGGAGTTGAATGAAGCCAATTAGACTAACCGCAATATGACGACGATTAGAGACTGGCGAAATTGAATAGAACCAAAAGTTCTTCAACAATAAAGGACCGTAAGTGGCAGTGTTATTTATTCGGTTTCGATTGGTGTAGCGACTGCCAGCCTACTAAGTTGTATCGTCATCAACTAGAATTTGTTGTACAAAAAGTCAATCAACCCGAGTGTGTTCAATCGACCAAATCGCCATTGTACCAGCATTGAGTAGTGGCCTACCTGCGCATTCTACAATCACGAAAATCCAGACAGCCGGATACGCTTCAACTGAACTGAATTAATCATCAATCGACTAGTGTGGTCGTGGACCAACCAAGATGACAACGCACACAAGTGGCCATCCAGAACGAAAATGTTTGCGGAGGCATCATACCACACCAATGCTTGGAAGTACTCACCGGCATGGCAACCAGTGATGATGGTGTTGTATCTATTCTCGTGTACTCAATTATTAATATACCATTTCCCTTTTATCTTCCTCAGTGCTATTCCGGTACGTCTCTATCCTGCACTGCTCGTTACCATAACCTGGGGCGGTCCGAACCACCGTACGTATGTGTATTGTTCATCGTGGTCAAACTAAACTGAACAGGAGTCACATTTACCATGTATATGGATGAAGGTTCAAAAGAAGCGAAATCGAGTTGGTGCTAAGCTGGCACTCATGAGTGGAATAAAACAATAAGTTTAAATAAACTGTCGCTTCGAACTGTGAAATGGTGAATCCACTTGCTAAGGTCGCCCGGATTTTGTTCGGAGAGTTGCAGGCTAAGACAAAGAACTTTCAATGCATCATATCTCGCTGAGCGAGATGATTCGAGTGGTTGGAGAGCGAATTTACGGACCAGAAGGTTCGTGGTTCGAACCTGACCTCGGCCTCTCGACGTCCCCTGTATAGGCTTGGACAACCTGGCAGTAACCCAACCCTCGTGATTCTTTTGGGTGGCATGGCAGCTAGACACCGAAGGGGTGTTACAGCTGAACGATTATTATCTTGCTGCGCAAACATCCAGATAACCTTCGAGTGACCACCCCCTGTCTGGAGAAAGTCTCCAAAATATGGATTCACTCTTTGTAAAGCTTGTCAACAGCGAAGTCTTGAACTCCGATGACCACACGTGTAAGGCTAACGCGTTAATAATGCTCTACATCTAACTGGGTTAACATCGCTGGACTTGGCTGACGTATTTTGTTTGCATAACAGCTTGAACGATGATCTAGCTACTGCCTTGCTTGCGTCAACTAGCGACCAACCCACTGGAAATACTCGGTTACAAACGCCTTGAAAGCAGCAGGAGAACCTGCGAATATACACGCGACTGGTCGTGGGCATTGTTAGATTCGTATATGCAACTAACAAGGAGTTTTACAAAACTCAGATGAAACGCATTGCGTCTGCTTAAATCCTGGACAAAAGCGGTCCCGAAAGCCAAGTTGTCAGCCAGCCAAAACCACTAATGACATGTGAAAGGTTGGATTAGGCCAGATGGACTGGTACCAGCCAGTCCAAACGGCCCGACATACGGAAATCTAATGTAGAATCATAGCTAACAACATTATGCCGTCGGAATTCATAGAAATGACGATTCAGCGGGTGGAATGTTCAAAATAGAAGAAAAGAGAAATACAGGAAACGAATAACGTTTCCAACGACAGTGGTGACCTCAGTACGTCCGAAACTGAGGCCAAGTTCAAAGAGAGAATAGCTCAAGGTTATCGAACATGTTGAAAGACGACTAATAAAGAGAAAAAGAACCACAAAGTGGGAGAGCGTGAAAATCAATTGATCCTTTTCTTTCAGTTGCGTTCGTTAACTCGTCAATAAAACTACTTCTGGATTGATTTTAACTTCATATTCCGGCGCATTCAAGTCTGAAGTCGAGGAATATGGAGGAAATTGAGGAGATGAGGCTAACAGTATACTACTTAGCTGAATTCCTACTATAGGAGACTCGCAGGGTGTCAAAATATCGATAGCTCGGACTCACTTACTCCCCATCGGTCTATTCAACAAGCTTGGTATTGGGTTTGCAATGCTTTACCGCCGGCCGATTGGATATAATCAGCGTGAAGTGCATATCGCTAACGGAGCGAGAAGAAAAACGAGAAATCTGCACTCTGATTAAATAACCAGGTTAGAGACACTCGTTTAAAATCACCACAAACTCTAACAGGGGAGAGGGGAGAAACAATTCCAATCACCCACTGATATGCCAGACTACGTTGCTTGCGAAGCTCCTTTAACAGATCGACAGTTGATGGAAGACATAATGTCAATCGTGTGTAACACCCATAGCGGTTTTCATGCTCACGCAGATTTCGAAAACGATGATGGAAAAAAAGCGACAGTTCTGGCGCCGCTCCACGGTCACCAGTACGGCGGGTGATGGTTGCGTAATCACGTGGGCACATGGACGCGTAGACTGCATTCGTTTGCACACTTTCGGAATGCCAGGTATGTGGAAGCTGTACACCGTGGTTGCGAAATTCCTCTGTTTGTACAGCTGGCCAGCATTTTCTGTCTGGTGCCGCTCCCACAGGATTTAAGACAACAATATAACAAGTGACAATACATATGACGGTCTGAGACCGTCAACAGACAGTCAGTCATCACCCCAGACTCACTTGGACTGACACTGATTCCCTTGTCAATCCGGAAACTTGCAAAAGGGTGGACAGAAGGCGGTTGATCGCATCGGGGGATTTGAGAAAAACGCTTGAATAGAAAGAGCAAGAATGAGCATCCAAGTTTTAGAGGGGGGGAACCACTTGTGTAACATACACTGTTAGGACAGAAATAACCGGTGTGGTAAACGGACAAGTGAGCATAGGAATGTCCATCTCCAAGAAAGAGTTCGGGGCCCACTCCCACCGTTGCCTTCCATAAAGACATACCGATGTTACCTATCTGCTTTCTAAGGAAACTAAATTGCTCGGCTGTACGCAGTTTGTTACAAACATACATTTAATTGTTCTCAAATAGCTCTCCTCACAAGCCACCAGTTGTGTGCGACCAACCCGAATGTCCAATAACCCCTCTTCTCTCTTAAGGGGACGGCTTCGAAAGAGCTAAGTGGCCTAAAACTGCGGTCCAGCGGATGAAAGAATGATGAGTAAATACTAAAAATCTGTTCACCAAGTTGCCAAATCGATGGAAACTGATCACCTTTGTCGGACAATGAACCGTCACCCACCCAAGCCTCGTAGCCTGTCAACGATTACGACTAAGCAAACACGACAAAGAGTTGGCAGAGTATCCAAGGACTTACTTTAGCCGATGTTCCATGACTGAGTCCCCAGCAGGTCCGACCACCTCGTCATCAGTTCTCTCAGGTTGAGCACCAGTGCTGCAACAAATGAAACAAAAATTCTATTCAGCCCACTCATATCGAAAGGAATTTGTCATTGGATCGAAGGCGAACACAGTGTACAACACACGGGGACTTCAGTTTGAAGTACTCACCAAGTGGCCGCTTGGAGGTCTTTAGATTTCTTCCGGTCTAACGGGAGAAACACAGGGAAACGGTTGACCACTTAAAGATGTGATATGGTCAGTTGAAACAAAGCAAATCAGAGAAAACTAGCTAGTGAGTCTTACCCTTGTTACCCGGCACGAAATAATCAAAATGCATGAGGGCAAGTAAGTAGGCGGAAGAGCTCGGATTGCACAACTAAACAACCAGAAACATGATCCACAGGGTTAGACATCAGTTTGTCAAGGGATGGATAAACGAGTTTGCCTACATCAGACAGAAACGAACCAATAGAACGAAGGCGAGATTGCTGTAAGAAAAGGATAATCGACTATCAGCTCAGTCGCTTAACCAAAATCTCAAGGTTCAACCGTATTCAGGGTCTAAATGTACGCAAAAAACCTCTTAGGAAAGAGACAAAGTCACGTTAGACCGGTAAGGTCAAACATTGACACTCCATGGAGGCCCCACCGATCGAAGTCTAACCAAGCACCTGTTGCGGTGATTGTATCTAAGCTATGCAGTCAAACGCTTCGCAAATCAGACAACAAAAAAGGAGATAGTCTTGGACAGTACTATGAGCCAATGCATGTAATCGAATGCCTTCGATCGAGACTTAGCAGGCAAAACAACGTTGAGGATACCGCAACTGTTGAACAGGTTTCACTCAATATCTAACGAATAACTACGTCACCCAGAAGGAATAAGCAGAGGTCGCGTTCCGTAGCGTTCCGGTACGTTGTGCAGTGAGGCTGAGGGAACGTATGAAGTATGTGGACAACATGAGGACGTTCGTTCACTTCCAAAGCAGTCCAACCATTCTGGCAACTTCTGCCCAAGCTGTAATTGGTTATTTTCACAAAGCACGCCACAGGCAGCTAAACAAGGTGAACCGGATAGAAAGTATATACCAGTTGGCAGAAGATGTCAGCATACCGGCGTAAGGGATGGTACAGATGGTACAGAAAATACAAAGAAGACGTCCGATGTACCTCCACAAGGTGGATATGGACTGTGCAGCTCTTTACACCAGCTCGGTTAGGAGCGGTACATATACCGGAGCTCAATCAAACTCACAAATTATCCTTCAGAGACAACTAAATTGGGGTAAATAGTCACACATCACATGATTGACCTTACGCTACAGCTGCACTATAGGCTATACACAGCGTAGACTTGAGTTTAAGTAAGTGATTCCATAAACTGTAGTACATTAATTTCAGCCGAATGGCCTGCAGACTGAAGTTTCTACAAACGGACCTACGTAACCTAGCGGATAACGTGGTGAGTCTGCTTTTTTGAACCCGAGTCACACCGCTGTCGAACTCATCTTTCGTCGATAAGAGACATGAAAAAATACACTAAAAGTGCTCCCCTAGGCTTGACAAGATCAGCGCAAAGGGATTAGCACGTCTGAAATTACCAAGAAAAATCCCAAATCTTCCGGGTGTGCCAAACAGGAAGTCATGAAATACAAGAGTAAATGAAAAATTGTCCACCCAGTCGGGCACAAAAAGCAATCATGCAGCAAGAAGGGCAACTTTCACATAACAAACACTTCCCTGTGCACCGATGAGCACGTTCGATGGGACCGGAGGCTGAATCCGTTGACGGTTTGTCCGTTCGTCTGCGGGATTACTAAGCAAGGGAGTCGTACCATGCTGTATCAACGTCAGAGGGATAATGTCATTTTTTCATCTGAAGCTAGTATGCCAAACACTTTTCTGAACAATTCTTGAAATTGAGGACTGAATGTCACTCAGAGGTGAGTAATGTGCGACTTGGTGGAAAGGGATGAACGAGACTAAGAAAGGCCTGAAAGTTGTTGGTGTGACCAACCAGGTAGGATACGATCATCACCAAATTTCGTGCACTTGGCTGGATACGTAGAAAGATACGATCCTCGGCCAATATCAGGAACACTCCTGCTGTAACACTCTATCGGTACCTAACTACAATGCCGCCAGAACAAAGTACGAGGACTGGGATACTGCCAGGCTACCCAAGCCTAGACAGGGGAGGTCTAGAGGCAGGGGTCGGTTCGGATCCATGGACCTTCTGGTCAGTAAATTCACGCTCTAACCACAGGGCCATCTTGCTGTCAGATTGTATCCGAAAAGTCCGAATAAGCGCTTAGAGGTAACACTAGTGTTTGTGAGAGGCTAGCACCAGGATCCTATCTTCCTCCAACTACGTACCGAAAACACCAAACCGGTTGTGGTTCGATTTGACTATAAAGTAGTTCTGTGTTATAGGGTTCATCAGTTGCTCGTAAACGGACTATAGGGGGCAGAGTAACTGAAACAAAAGCGTTCTTTGGTTCGCTTGGTAACACAACCTCAATTCAGCAGCTGATTCTACTCAATTCGCCACAGGCAACTCCTCCAGATCAGTTCAGTTTGTTCGCCTGGACTTTGAAGCACTTCGGTAGGAAATAAGATTGGTTAATCCTAATTCGGCCCTTCAAAGAAAAGCAAGAAAACCCACAAAGAACACGTTCCACCCATCATTTGCCTCTCCCACCCCCGGCCCACTATGCTGTAAATTAATTGATTTTTCGGTACACGGCTGACGAAATAAAAGTGAGCTGTTGACCCTTCGGGAGCTTTGCCCACTTGCTATAATTCCCCTGGGACAAACGCTGAAAAAATTGCCTTGATTGGTAGGCAAAACTGTTAGGAAGCCTACCACCCAAAAGTCTCAAGCTACACTTTGAATGACATACCAAATACGCCCTCTCGATGCGCGGCTGCCATACCACCTGCAGAGAACCCGAGGGCTGAGAAGCGCCAGAGTTGAGTTTGAACCGCGGACAATGAGCAAGTTCGCACCTTAGACACTGAGCTACCTCAAGCTCGGGTTTTGTCAGTATCGCTCAGATATCGTTTATTTTCTCAAAACAGTCGACCACAAGTGAAGCGAGCTTTTAACTCACGGCACTTGTTATTGGATTCTTGGGAGTAGTTAACTGCAATCACAATAAAAATCGTTCAGCTGTAACACCCTATCAGGGCCTAGCTGCCATGCCACCCGGAGAAAGCACGAGAGCTGAGATACTGCCATGTTGCCCAAGCCTAGACAGGAGCAGTCCAACCAAACTGCTGACCGATGGTAAGCGAAAGTTAACTAAGCAAAGCAAGCGCAGGTTGAAAGAACTGCTTTACTATGGAAGGATAGCACTCTACTCGTGATAACTACGAGGTGATGACATATTCACCGTTGTACGATCCAGCTTGGTCAAAGTGAAGCATGTATTAGTTGACGCCATGAGAATGCCCCCGGTCAAAAAAACAGTTTATTATTAGAGCAAAGTTCATAAAATCAATTCGGACATTCAGTTTTAATGAACCTAATGAGTTAATTGAATGAACCACTTCGTGGTGTACACACTCTCCTTTCATCAGCCCTACCGTACGTGGGCGAGCAAGAACCGTGGCTGCAAAGATCGAAGCAGGCACATTTTGTTGTACACGTCCCCAGTGACTTTTTGAAACGTGTTGCATGCAGCTGATAAAAAGCTATGTCAACTAATGTTGTTATATGTGCGGCCCAATGGGAAATCCACTTTCGAAAAAAAACTTATCCCGTGCTCCGACCCACTGATCATACAAGCTTTCTGGAGAAAGCACTCGCGTGAATCTATGAGACATTGGAAGTAATCTCGTGCGCTTACCCAAAATAGTGAAAAAATGGTCTGCTTATACGATGATTTATTCAAACAAGAAAATGAGCTTTAAACCAAATTTTAAGTTCGAATAGCAACCCTCATGAGGGTTTCTGAATTCCATCTGAAAAGTTTCCGTTAACAAAATCTATCATCATATTTAGAGACAGTCAAAAACCGTGAGCCAGTTCTGCGGAGCTCCTCACACGAGTTCGATTGCGGTCACACTTAGCTCGGCAAGTCTTTGTAACTAGAAGTTATTTACCAACTACAGATGGATATGGGATTGGATAGGGGTTTCCCCAGTGTTCTAGTTTCGAAAAGCGTTCACCTGAAACACACTTTTGGTGCCCACCTCCGTGCCTTCCGAAATAAGCACGAGGGTTGCGATACTGCCAGGTTGCCCAAGCCTAGACAGGGGAAGTCGAGAGGCAGGAGTCGGGTTCAAGCAACGGACCTTCCGGTCGGTAAATTCACTATGTCATCTCGCCTAGTTTAGAGCATCGAGCCTGTATGATTGTTCAATAGTTAAGGTGCGTATTTACTGACCAGAAGGTCCATGGATCGAACACGACCTCACCATCTCGACTGCTCATGTCTAGGCTTTGTCAAACTGGCAGTGTCTCTGCCTCCGTGCTTCCTACGAGTGGCGCGGCAGCTAGCACCGAAAGAGTGCTACAGCTGGATTTCTTCATTCACCGGTTTGGGACAGAATCATGGGGAAAGTGCGAGCATGGAAACAGGGACCTGACGAACTCACTCGAACTGACGTGGTCTCCAATCATCTTGACATCTGAATCTTTGTGTGGAGCAAGGATGAGAACATTGTCACTCTGGCACTTTTCACATAAATAGTAGAGAAAGAAGAGCCTAAATGTTTGGAGGGGTTGATGGATTGAAACGAGCTTACTTTGCCTGATCGGTATGTAATTCCTCAGCTGCTCGTGGATAACAGGCGGGCAGTAGAAATAAATCATTCCCTATCTAGCAAATTAGACGAGAAGAGTATTTGTCACCAGTACCTCTGTGAGAAAAAAGAAAGATGCATCGTCTTCCAGGCCCAATTTGGTGGCCAGCTGAAGAAAATCGGTAGAGTTATGGGGACGAATCTAAGAAGAGTAGGTAATGACCGAATTGGTGAATACCTTTTTGTCATACTCGTAAATTTCACCACTGGGAATCCAAATTGATACAGGTTTTGTGGCACGGCGTGTGGGTTTCGTGGACATCGGTATGATACAGTCAGAGTTCTGCTGCCAATCCCAAGTATGCGCTAAGCAGATTCAGGCAACGTCTAAAATGGAAAAGACATGTGCGAATAAACTCAAGCTCTTGGATTTCGAAGTAGTTGAAGCAATAAACACCGTCGGATCGGGATATTCGGTGTTACATCTTCTTATTCTCAGACCGGACACTGTTGTACTGTGCCTAGATGAGATATCTAGCAGTGTATTCGAAACCTGTGTCGGTGGAACTACACTAGGATGGAAACCAATTTAAGGAAAAGCCAACCTTGTAGTATCCGACTGAAACGAGTGAATATCAGACCAGAGCTAATGCCACTGGCAAACTGATGCGGAGTAAGTTCATGTTCTCGTTGTGATTTAAAGAGTCTACTAAACTGACCGCGACTGGGTCCTCCGACTGTAAGTCGCCTGATCATTTACTTCACTTTGGTCAGAACTGCAGTGAGAACCCAATGAACCAGTGTGGCTCGAATGACAGCGACTCTGTTGTAAGCAGCTCAGTACGATGCATTGGATGACAGTAACCGTTCTCAAGTTATCCACCCCCAAACGCATTAAGTTGTTTTGAGGCCACAAAAATAAACCTATGGGCTAGCCAGATATGAATTGACACAACAGAATTAGGAACGGCATACAGGATCTTGTTTTCAGTGCCAACCACCCTCTAGAATAGTGCTTGGTTGAAGACGCCGAAAGAAAATATTGGCTAGCGATATCAGTTTCTCTTCAAATTGTTTGGCGGTGTTGCGAACGTGAGCACCTGGTTTGTGTGTGGTATGATGGCACAATGATCCCTTTCCCCAACTCTGCTCCTTCAATTGCAAGACTTCAGTGTACCGCAGTAAATCATTACAGATAACCCTTCGGGACCTTCGAAAACTATTAAACCCTAGCTACCGCTGAGTAAATTTACTTCTTACATTACTTTATGAAGGCGTCCTCTTCCGGACGAGGATGTCCCAGATCGCAACAGCACATACAGAGCGATCGGCGGCAAGGTCCGAGCACAGCGTTCCACTGCTTGACCCTGTAGGCCACCTTCTGACCAAGTAGCTTATCGTCGGCTTGAACGCAGACAGCCAGGTTTCCAGCTGTCATCTGATAAAACAACATCACTCTGAGCATGTCAGTGAAAACACAGAGAATATGGACCGTTCCGAGTTGAACTGGTGAAGATATGTCTCAGCCACTGCATTCTGGGTCGCTGGATTAACTTGATAAGATGGAGTACGTTATTATGACGGTCCCTGATACCACCCATAGATATTTTGTCGTTCCAACGTACTTTGGGTATCCTTAGAAGATTAACGGTTCGGAGAGGCGTAGGCAAGTACGGATCGGAATGTCATAGTAAATACACGGAGATTGGTCCGAAGTCTGATTTCAGAGTGTTTACATAGAGTGATGAAAAGCTGTGTGAACGTCTCCCTGGTGTTTTCGATGACCATTGAAGAGGATGATGGGGTCCAGATACTTGAAGGAATCAAGTTGGCTTGTGGGTTGTCGGTTAATATTGACCGGGCTAGACTGAACGTTCAAGCCCGCGGCGAAGAACCCGATTTTTTTAGGGTTAATCTCCGGCCCAGCCAACGAAGCACAGTGGCCGACAGGATCAGGTATAGAAAAAAGTCGTTCAGCTGTAGCACCATTCCGGCGCCTAACTGCCATGCCACCCGAAGGTTGCACGAGGGCTGGGATAGTGCCAGGTCGTCCAAGCCTAGACAGGGAAAGTCGAGAGTCCGAGGTCGGGTTCGAACCACGGACCTTCCGGTCATTAAATTCGCG
>NW_008751736.1:1084561-1089061 GCF_000715545.1 Opisthorchis viverrini
GACGTAGGGTTTTGTTCGGGGACCCTGACCCTAGCCTCTGACTCAAAAGTCTGACCTGCTCGGCTGCAGGGGGTCGGCCTAACCCGAGGGCGCAGGGAATAAGGCATTAATGTTTCATTCCTGATGCGGCTGCGCACAGCAGGTGCCTTTTGAGCAGCACCGGGCTCTTTGGTTTTAAAAGTATTTCGACCGTATTGGATAATGCGCCGGCGGTCACGGTCAACCGTTGGGCGATCGGAGGGTGCAGTTTTTGGGGCCGACCTTTTCTAACCTGTTCTTCCTCGGGGGAAGGCACCACCCCTGCTTCCATAAATATGGACATGCTGGTCGCCTGGGGGAAACACCTTACCGCCTTCACACTCCACACTGACTTTACCCCCGACCGCATCGTCAAGGTGGCAGCTTTAGGTCGGGCAAGATGACAGTATCAACAGTGTAATCAAGAGGCAGAGGTCGGGTTCGAACCACGGATCTGCGGTTGGTAAATTCGCGCTCTAACCACTGAGCCATCTCGCAATATTGAAAAGCACCGGCGAAAGTGGGTTGCCTGAACGAAGGATGAAGTGTAAAGCAAACACCGTGATTTCTCCCTCATATATACTTAGATGCATGCATTTGTACCTAAGTACGCTCTGATGAGATTCAACACTTCACCTGGCACGCCATCAGCTTTTTAGACAACAAGCAATCGCTATTGACTGAATCAAATGTTTCACGGATGTCAATAATAAACGATGGTTGGTTGGTGGAACTTGTAGTGGTGATCCAAAACACGGCAACTTCTCCGTGCAAGAAAGCCTCCTTGATCTGGTATGTGAGACTCTTCCACTATTCTAGAGCGGCGCAGCACGGCAAAGATTTTGGCTGTGGTATATATATCAGGCAATTGTAGTAGTGCTCACAAACAGCTCAGCAACCCTTTTTGATTATCGGCAACAGTACAGAAATACCCTGGTCATCGGGAACGGTTTTGCTCCCTATGTTGAGCAGAAAAAACTTGCAGACAGGCACAAGGACTGCCAACAAGCAGGCAGGAATACGTATCCCGAATCCACAAATGTGTTTCAACATTAGCCGCAGTGAGATATTGATGCATCAATCGGCAACTAGCGGCGATG
The DNA here is from genome assembly GCF_000715545.1 of Opisthorchis viverrini. Classification (NCBI taxonomy): domain Eukaryota; kingdom Metazoa; phylum Platyhelminthes; class Trematoda; order Opisthorchiida; family Opisthorchiidae; genus Opisthorchis; species Opisthorchis viverrini. The sequence goes on from NW_008751736.1 coordinate 1,085,680, forward strand.
AGATTACTTTGGGTTCATGGCCGACACTCAGTCGGAAGACGCCATATGGCCAGACGACCTTCGGCTATGCATCCCTAGTTACCCGTATCCTCCTCCCATTTTAGTTTTTTTTTTTAATTTTTTGAGGTCGGGGCATCAATTCACCCAATTCAGATGGTGCGCACCTCAGCAAATAAACCTGGACTCGTACCACAAGGCTTGTCTTTGCGACAGCGGTACAAGCAGTTTACAGTTGACACATAAGGCCATACAATGTAATTTTTATCTCACTTTTAGCGTAACATGTTCGGAAGTTCAGCTGCAAGGCGTTTTCAGTGCCAAGCTGCCATGTAAACACAAGAAGGCACGAGGTTCTGTTCCTTTTATCCATAGAAGTGTACGTTGGGTACAACTGAGCTCGAAGTGGCTGAGTGGTTGAGACAAGAGCTTAATAACCAGAAGGTCCGCGGTTCGATCCTAAACTTTGCATCTTGACCGCCGTTTTATCTCAGCCGTTATGCTTTCTTCGAAGGGCATGGTAGAGACGAACCGAAGGAGCAATACAGTTGGACCATTTTTTGATTCCAATTGCTAGAATCTTTCTTATCTAGTATAGAAGAACAGGAAAGATAGCCGGTCATCGTAGACGATGGCATAATTATTCTGTTGGTCGAATCATCTTAGTTGCCTCAAAACAGCTTCGCACTAAAGACGACGGTTTTGATCCAAGAGCATCACTGACTGCGTGACCGGTATCACAAACCACCAATGAGATGACTGCTGAAGTTCCAAGGCGGCAGTAGTCGGATCGACTGAGTTTACTGGTAAGTGCCTACACAGTTCGTTGTCTCTCGACCGTTTCCATTTAGTGCAAGGCAATGAAAAAGAGCTATTCAGGTTAGGATGGTCCTCTAACACACAAAGTACACGTTCGAAACGGCGTAAACAGGAAGCGTGAGAGTCCCTTTATTATGAAATCGGCTGGCGTACTTCATGGTTGTCAGTCCGATATTTCCACCAGACCCCGACAACGCTTCGAAGACAGTGGTAGTCAAACAGTTTTTCGTGCATCCTCTGTGCGTAGAGACTACGTTACTGGTCCCATCGTTGCAGTACATTGTCTGTCATTGATAGAGAAACTGTTATCACGCCGGCGTTATATGTCGAAGGCTAGAAAAACTGCTCCTGCCTTCCCGATTCGATGAATGAACGAGTCTGCTACCAATCATAAGACTACCCAGGCAATAAGTTTTCACCTATTCTTGTATTCTTGCATGGACATGCCTATCCAGCAACTCAAAATAACAGGCGAAGTAATCCATCAGGGTGCCCATTTCGAATACCTTGCTTCCACCACCAAGAAGGGCTAAAGACGAATTTTAACGTCAAATAGACGGTTCCCGGCAAGTCTTTATACAGACAAATTCCGTTCTGTTCAAAATAACCGAAGGTGGTTTAGAAACAAAAATCCGGGTATTTAACACAGTCGCCAGTCTGGTCCCCGTTAGTATCAAAACCTAAGTGTTTTAGACCCCTGGTTCCTCCGAAGTATGGTGAGAGTTCCCCATCTAGAGGTATCCACTGATGAGATCCGAAGACGTTTTCATGACCTAAAACGCTCACCTCAACCCCATTTAGTGCAATGATCTGGGCGTCTGTTGCAAAACGACCCTTGTTCTGCATACCAAGTCGAAGATAGCGTTGTCGCCTCTGGGGACTATTGAAAACGTGACTGGTCAAGACAGACATGAAGTAGCTCGGTCTGCATGCGGCCTACGGAGTTCGCCAATGGGCCCAATAAAGGGTCACGATTTGTGATCTGGCGTTTCACCGCAATGTCTGGGTAGCGTGTCTTAAACAATTCTGGGGCTGACTAATCCTGTTTCGGAACACAGTCATCCGGAAGCCAAGTGAGTCAGTATAGAGTGGTTCTATGAGGGTTGAAAATTTAGGATGGACACCTTGGATTACCAGGCACCGCGATAGGTCCTGTAGATGGAGACAAGAAAAAACATCATCGGACGTTCGAACAGAGCGGCACTGCTCGAGAGCTCGTCTCAAAATAAAGATATGGTTAGTGCATGCTCGGCCAGGGCGAAACCCATCTAGATTCTCACAAATTTGTCTCGCCTGGTAGTCAAGCGGCCTCGCAAAATGTCAGTAAGCAGCTTGGATTTAACAGCTCCCAGGTTGATGCCACGGCGGCTTTGGCATGCCGTTCTTCCGTCTTGCTAGAGGGCCGGAATTACTATGGAAGCATTCCATTCCACTGCTACTGCCTCCGTTTCAAATTTGGTCAGACCCACACAGACTCTACACCATGATTTCGCTACCTTTGGAAAGTGCAGGCCCGACTTAACTGTCGGATTGGAGGGATGATATCTAGGCTGGTTTGCAGTCGGTTACCTTCAAGTGATTTGACGCGACCGCTTGTGCTCAAAGTTCATGCTGGTAAGAAAAAGACAACATTCAGCACGCTCCCCGGTACCTGCACCTTGAGTGCCGATTCCGGATCTACCACACAGCTACACTTATTCCGGGCTTGGTATTCCAACCTGTGCGTTCACGTCACCCGCCAGGGTGACATCTGTTCGTCTTGCTGACCGAAACACTCCTGATAGATCTCGATAAGAAAACCTTCCTCAAGTGCAGAGCTGCAGTCAATCGGAGCATATGCTGCTACGACAAATAAACACTGTTTACCACATTTACTCTGCACTCACTCTAGTTAAAACAGACAATAATGGAGCGCAAAGACGACCAGTTACTGGAATTCAGCACAACATAAGTTGACACAAAGGTGAGGCAAAATATCGACGAGAGATGTCTGTTATCCGATTTGACAAGGATTGTGGAGACTGAAAGATGCAAATCACATCAGAACGAAGAAAGTCTACCACCTTGACGTGGCAGTCGGGTCTGAGTGCGCCAGTGAGCCCCCGTTGCACAGCTGGCTGTAAATTCATTTCACAAGGTGCAATCATGCCGGGAAGGTCAAAATAAAGAAGCCAGAGCAGAAAGTACTAGGATTAACAGTAATACTTGTTGGTCTAGAGTTAGCGCCGTGTTGTCCTCTGTGATACGAGTGGGGAGGCAGCATGAAGGAATACTTACTGGCCTCCCCCGTATTATGGTGGGTTGAAAACTTTCGCTCAACGGATGACGATAACTGCCGGCGAAGTATCTGATACGGTCAAAACATAATTAAAATGTTGCAAGAAATGGCGGCTAATCGATGCCAGTGGCGTTCGTGCTGTCAGTTCCTTTCCAGATTGTCTGATTGGGCGGTTGGAGGTGTAGGCACCTCAGAATGCTAGACAGGCCAGCACTAGGTCCCTCACCCACTATTTTTCTCCGCTTTTCACTGTAGGGCTTTTAATATAATTATATATATATATATAAC
>NW_008751736.1:1089093-1094868 GCF_000715545.1 Opisthorchis viverrini
GCTTTTAATATAATTATATATATATATATATATATATATATATATAACTAGACAAACCTTATGGTTGTACGGCAGTGAAGCATCAGTGTTAACACTGATGCTGCTGTCTTTGATGATGACCGATGAGGCTCCAAGCAAACCTGCTAAGCGCATCAGTATTAGGATTGAGACATTTATGCCTTAAGTGCTGTCCTTGGTCTAGGCCAAACCCGAGCAATTCAGACAAATGAACCACTAAATCTAGGAAGGGTAAAAATCATTGTCGCCCTAATGTAACACCCTACACACATACACTACAAGGAAGCATGAGGGCTGGGATGCTACTAGGTTGTCCAAACCTCGACAGGAGCAGTTGAGATGTCCAGGTCGGGATTCGAATCACGAACCTTCATGTCAATCTCGAGCTCCTAAGCGGGTTTCTGAGGTAAATCCTAATACTCGCTGCCCTGAGGGCTATACTTATGGGCCCAAAGCCACGGTCAAGATCCCGAAACAAAACCCTACATTCTTCCAGGCCCGGGCGGGTCACACAAGATCACTATCATCGCCATCATCATCATCATCAGTGAAATCAACACTAGATTAAAACACTGGCGCTTCACTGCCGTACAACCACATCAATTTAGTTGAATAGAGCTTTATAACAGGAAGACAGAAATGGGATGGGGAGAGAAAACTATGACTAGCCTAACACAAACATCCGTGGTGCCTAAGCTTCCAACGCCCAGCCAGGCAAGCTAGAGAGAAACTGAACGTTATTGACATCGGTTAGTCACCATGCCACTCAGTATCTCCAGTCAAGCACAGGGAGAATCACGTGAACCCCACCATGGAAGGCTAAGAGCAGCGACTATACTAACTTTTCGCAACAACTTTTATTCCCTTCTGTCCTGTAGGTTTCCGACACTCAAAATTGGGCACAGAAGACAGCGCTCATCTCGGCATGCTTCACACAGTCTACCCACCTTACCTTGCAGTGAAGGACAATGTGCTCCAACAAAGATCGGCCTCCTGACCATCGCCTCGCGCACTCACCAGTTCCAGTCATAGCTTTGAGATATCGATGGTGACAGACCTGCATGGCTGTTTAAGATTCTCCATTCGAAATGGCCAAGTGTTGCAGCCCTGCAACAATAAAGCCCATAATGTGATGTGATATGCGCGTCCTTTTAGACCTAGTGAGATACCGTTTTTATACATGTGGCGCAAATTGGCAAGGACGACCGTGGCCTTCAAGATTTGTGCACTCACTTCGTCTGTCATACTACCATCACAGCTGATGCCTGCGAATTCAAAGTTGACAAAGTTCTCGCCCGGAGGAATCCAAACACTGGTGTTCCGGAGATTTTCCAGTATTCGCTTCATTACCTTATCAATGGAGAAATTACCCGTCACCGACAGCAGGACATTAGTGTTCAACTCCGATGCTTCGCTGCGGTACAAATTTAGACTGTTGGAGCAAAACCTGCTGCGAAACTATACTGAGATGTACCAACCGGTCGACAAAATCGAACGCTCTTGAAGTTAAGGAACATCAATATTTTGAGGCGCTTATACGCCCGCCTCGAAGGTGGGGCTCACACAGTCCCTTCCTGGTCGGAACTCCGATTGCTAATCTCGAGTACTGTCTGCATGCACCTACATAAGACGAGATAATGTAAGCGACGAAGAATCTGGACGGTCTAAACTCTCTATGAATGCCACACTCTCTGTGAGCACCCTCTTTTGGAAATCGGCACAACTGTTGACACAGCCACATAGTTGGAACGTTCCTTTTTCAGATAGGGGCGAATAAGTTAGACAAACAACAACTGTGGACCTTAACTTTATCTTTGAACAGAGCGAGTAAGAGTTCATCCAAACCGGCAGCCCTGTGACGCTTGAAAGACAGCTTATCTCCAAAACCGTCGAAGGTTCCAATTTCAGTGTCTGAGACTGAGTTGGGAGTCGAGAATCCAGTTGGGCAACTTCAACTGTCCAACTGAATTGTCCTTGCTATTGTTCAGCCGAATGGCTTAGCCACTCCTGTTTCACGGTTAGGTGGGCTGTTGTTATCCGTGGTAGCTTCGCCCACCGAAGGCATTTTTGGGTCTCCAGGGCCACTCCCCCACAACCCCATGCCGTTCAACCACACTATTTTTTGAGGCAAATGCGTGTATATCTTCAAACCATAACATCATCCAGTTGAACCATAAGGTAAGTGGTTCGGTGTTGATGACTGGTATGGATAAAATATGTGTGTCCATCTGCTCCGCCTCTCTACCAGGTTTGCTGCGGGGGTTGACGAACAATTTTCTGAGGCCTGTGGTAGCATTCGCCCAATCATTCCCCATTGCACAGTGCATTTATTACACTGTAAATTGCTCGCAACAGAGAAACCATATTGCGACAGCCCAACAAAGTAATTTTGTGGACAAAATTGACACTCGAGTATCGGTTCCAAGTGAGTTTTCCAACCCAGAATTCCTCACATTACTCTGAACGCATTGTTTACAGGACGCGAGTTCCTTCACCTGCAAGAGGTTAGAACAACCACTACACTTATATGGTCCGTAGACAAAGTGACCTATAGGAACCTACTAGCAAGTTGTATAAGTGGTGCGTGCGGTCTATAAATTGCGAACTAAATATAGTCAACAGCCAGTCCATCATTGACTTCGTTCCCGTCTCCCTTATGTGCCAGAGACAAGCACCCGTGTAGCTCATGAGTCTGAATACACAATCTTGCTCATCGTTGTCCATATTTCTCCAGGCAAAAAGCCATCCCATAACACAGGCATTTTCCTAAGACAGTAACCTTCTTATTATCCGTCTGTCACGTTCGTGCGTCGTTTATTTTACCTGTGACTTTTTCCTTAAAAAGGGCTTTGGCTGAAAACCTTTTCTTGAGCATTCCAGCTTACCGATCATTAAAGTGGGAATGACGCCAAAGCCTACGCAAAAAATTAGGAGCAAACGCGTAAGCAGCGCGACAACCAGCAGTTTATTACCACTGACACACTTGACGTCGTAAAACAAATAAAGGGTTTCAGTGGCCCTTTGTGGTTGTGATAAATCCTGAACCTGTTCCGCTGGTAGTGTGCGAGTGTGCTGCGGTAATGTGTGAATCGATGTGGGCAGTCGGAATCAGAACCACGGATCCACGGATTGATACACAGGATCGAGGCTTTTGCCCAAGTTTCCCGGGTCAGTTTTGTTCTTTTCGTTCAGCAGTTGCCGTTCACCTGAAAGACACGAGCGAGAAAAGAGTATAGCACTGCTCTTTAAGTTTTCAGCGCAGAACGGTAAGTTTGTCAGTGCGAAGACTAGCATAAAAAGTGTCTAATAATGCTTTCATTTGAGTTCTGGATAGAGGGTGGGCAACCGTCAGAGGAAGGTTATTCCATGCAGCAACCACCCGAAATCACTAAAAATTGTGCGCTCTGAGCTTGAGAATTTTCCTTCCACGTATGTTAGTTGGGTCAGCGGTGAAAAGTCAGTTGGTCACACTTATTCAAACAGGGCAAAAGTAAGAATTAGGTCCCCTAGGATGCGACGATATTCCAGGGGAAAGAGGTCAACCGCCACTAGACGCGTTCCATAGACCATGTACATAAGGTCGGAGACCATTCTTGCAGCCGCTCGCTGGACACTGTCAGTGTGGGTTAAGTCCTTCGCAAGTCCTGAGGGGGCAACTTCTTTGGTATATTCAAGGAGCGACCTGGAGTAACCCCATAGAGTATTTGGAGGTCCGTGTGAGTAAAACGGAAGGAGGCGCGCAGAATCATCCGTAGAAATAAAGCCTTTTGGACCGATTTCTCACGGTGCGGTAAGAAAAACATGTTTGTAGTTTACAAAAACAACATTGAACTGAGGGCGTATTGAGACTCACCGGGTCAGAACAGGTCACATATGGGTCGCATTGAATTTTTTTTTGTTATCGTGCGCGCTGTCGACGCTTTCGTTAATGTTGATGCTATAGAACGGGTGACGCGTTTGGACATGTTTGGGCGTGTGTGTAGGGCAGGCTAGCTAGCGAAATTGCGATCGTGTGGCGTGTATGTGCGGTTTTGCGTCTACACTCGGACTAGCGTGTGCGTTAGCCGGTTGGCAGAAGTTGTGAACGCAGTCAACTCGGAAGGTCAGTGACCATCGATCCGCAACGAAGAGGGATTCAGCGGTGAAACTTACGCGGGCAGATTTCTCGATAGCGCCCGTAAATCTTCCCGGTTTTTGCAGAAGATGATTGCGGGTAGTTGTGCGCGTGTATGTGGAATCCGTGACGTGAGCCAGATCCCAATTATCCGTAGCTACTCAACGGCGTATACATATGAACTGACGTTTGTTTGTCCTTACCACTTCACCCATTTGGCCTTGAGGTCATCCGGCCATTTGTATCTGACTTTGCACGTGTGACTGTCGCACGTGGGCGCCCGTTTTCTCCCTTGCTTTGTACTTTTGTAGTCCAAGCGGACTGTTTGTTTTGGACGCGTAGCTACTGTCGAGGTTTGTACAAATTATGAATTTCTCATACCCTAATAGTAACGTATAGAAACATAGCGCCGACTTTGTTTTGCCTACCCCGAGGTTCTGGTATTACGCGTCATTCGAAGATACCGTTCGACCTTAACATAACCAATAAATAGAAGCATGATTAATAAAAGGTGGTTGTGTATTTTTCAGGCATGGTGTGTTGGCAGGTGGACGGCGTAGGGATGTGAAGGGCCGTCATTGGTCGTTTGATTAGTCTATTATGTACAGTCAGGACATTATGGTCAACTATGAGCATGTGCGCGGTCCCGGCAGTTAGTATAAGTAGCCTCGGCAGGTGACATCGAGTGTATTCATGAGTATGACGGGCCGTCGTTGGCATTTGGGATGGGTTATTGGGTATAGCTGAAGCCTCATACTCAGCGTTGCGCATAGACACAGGCCTATCAATTACGATGGGTAGCCGAGGTAGGCGATAGCAACTATAGTTACGAGTATGGCGGACCGTCGTTGACCGTTAGATTAGGATATCACGCATAGTTGTTGCCTCATGTTTATTGGCCCGCATAAATACTTCCCTGGTGTTTACTATGTCTACTTATGTCTATTAAGACATAAGCGAGAGCGCACTCATCTATGGGTATGGCGGCCATTGTTGGCAATTAAATTGGGACACTGAGCATAGCTGAGGCCCAATAGTCAGCGTCGCATATAGGCACTAGCCTAGCAGTCTCAGAAAGTAGTCTAGGTAGGCCATATCGCGTACAATTACGAGTGGGACGTTCGTCGTTCGTCATTAGATTAGGTATGTGTGCATAGTTTGGGCCTCGTATTCAGCGATTGGCATAAATACTGGCCCGTTGGCTATCATGAGTAGCAAAGATAAGCGACAATGCGTACAGCAACAAGTACGGAAGATTATGTTGGATTAGATTACAGGTTAATCAGAGTCGCACATGGACACGGACCTAGCAGGCACGATAAGTAACCAGGTAAGGCGACACCGAGTACAGCAATGAGTATGACAGGCCGCCTGATCAGGCCCTCACACATAGCTGAGGCCTTATGTTTACCGACCCGCATTGAGACTGACCCGGTGTTTAGTATGGATAGCAAAGATCACTGATGAATACCAACAAACCACGGTTGATATTCACACTATGATGGCAAAATTGGGGTCAAAAAACGATTTACCTAAAAAACGAATCACTGCTGGCTCCCCGGGAGTCGTGCGTTGCAGCACAGCAGAATTAACCACAACGACTAGCTTTAAGTGCCTCTATACAAATACCCAATGTCTGCCCA
>NW_008751736.1:1095335-1123676 GCF_000715545.1 Opisthorchis viverrini
CGATTCCCACCAAACAAGAAAAATCCAATATATATATATATATATATATATTCTAATACGGCAGTCAATGTTCTCCGTATATTTTACAGATGAAGTCTAACTAGGTTATATTTATCCCATTCAATTGATGACTAGGATGGAGAAAAACCCCAAACTATTGTATCAATTCGTGAATGCGCAGGCTAAAGTTAAACCAGGTATATCTGCCATAAAGACAGAATCGGGAATGACTGCAAATGCGTTTGAAACAGCTAATGCCCTTGCCACATTTTATGCTTCCGTGTTTTCTCCTGAAGATACCCGCGCTCCTATACAAACTGTGGAGGTACTAACGGACGAAACTTTATCGGACGTGCATATTGATCGGGCTAACATTGTCAAACACCTTCGCGGCTTACAGGTACACACTTCACCTGGTGGGGATGGCGTTATGCCACTGCTTCTGCGCCACTGCGCTTAACCACTTAGCTATCCTCTGGCTAAACTGTTCGCTAGTTCTCTGGAAGAAGGGTTGGTACCAGAGGATTGGAAATGCGGGATAATAGCCCCCATATTCAAAGGAGGTATCAGAACGTGTGCATCTAACTCCAGACCTGTCACTCTTCTCCCAGTAATATCAAAAGTAATGGAACGAATTATGGCAGAAGCCCTGAAATCGCACCTTGAAATTCACTCCTTGTTGAGCGATAAACAACACGGATTTCGACAGAATCGTTCTTGTTTATCCAATCTTCTGGTGACACTCGATGACTGGACACGAGCAGTGGATGCGGGAGTTACTGTACATGCCTGTTACTTGGATATATCCAAAGCCTTTGATCGAGTCGATCACAGTATCCTTCTTCGGAAACTTGAAATGTATGGCGTGACGGGAAATCTGTTGAGCTGGCTGAAAGACTATTTGAGTGACTGTTCGGTCCAAGTTCGTGTCGATGGAGCGTTTTTCGATAAAATTGCCGCCACAAGTGGTGTCCCTCAGGGTTCGGTTCTTGGTCCAATTTTGTTCCTGGTATACATGAATGACCTGCCGAAACTTCTGCAGTGCAAAACCGTACTTTTTGCTGATGACATAAAAATCTGGTCTGAAATTCATGGAAAGGCTGATTGTGATGCGCTACAGCAAGATCTGCAAAGAATCGACGAATGGTCCATCCAAAACCGGCTGCCGCTGAATTTCCAGAAATGCAAACTCATAAATCTGGGGAAGAGCTACCACCTCCCATACAAACTGGGTTCCAATGAACTGGAATGGGTGGCTGAGGAAAAAGACCTCGGCGTCTGGATTTCTAGCAACCTGAAGCCGAGTAAGCACTGTCTATCAGTATATCGCAAGACCTCGGCACTGCTCGGGATGCTTAGGGGAATATTTTATCGTTTTACGGCTGAAATTCTCCCTATTATCATGAACACATATCTCCGGCCGACAATGGAATGCGCGATCCACGCCTGGTCTCCATGGCTGCAAAAGGATACACAACTGCTAGAGCGTATCTACCACCGCGGGACCAAGCTGGTCATTGGCCTCTGAAACGTTCCCTACAGTGAAAGGCTACGTAAACTCGATTTGTTTGATTTAACTTATCGGCGTATACGAGGAGACCTCATCCTGATGTTCAAGATAATAAACACCCCTAATCACCCTTTAAAACATTTGTTCACAGTTAATTTGGCCCGACAGACCCGACGGAATCCATTGGCCGTTGACATTCCATGTTCCCGCATTAACTGTCGGCGCTACTTTTTTTCAGTCCGCGTATCCCTCACGTGGAACAAACTACCAACATCTGTTGTGGATTGTGGTAACCTCGAGACTTTCAAACATTCGCTTGACGAATACATAAGATCTCACCCAACTTCCCTCATCAACATTTGAGATGCAGATTACAAACAATAGAACATATATGTCATATCATTCCGTTTATCTGTATACATACACACACACCAATATCCTTTGGTCATTGTAAAGCAAAATGCTTTTTAGACCAATATAACCTTGATTTGCCTTGATTTACTTTGATTTAAGCGGCATCGCGTATAGTTTGGGTATGAAAGACCGTCGTTGGAAATTGGAATATGTTACTGTTCATGGGTGGTCTCATAACCGGAGTTGCGTATAGACGTGGGCCTAGTAATTACAATAAGTATTCCAGATGAGCGACAATGCGTACAGTTGAGTATAAGGAGCCGTCGTTTGTCGTTCTATTAGGTTGTCGTGCATAATTGAGGCCCCACAATCATCGTCGCCTTTAGACGAGGGCACAGCTGGTACGATGAGTAGTCGAGGTGAGTGATAAGGCTACCGTCATCATGGCGACCGCTGTATGGAGGTCACCGCCTACAGAGCATCATATTCATAATAGGATTGATACTTGCAGGTATCTCGTGACGCTGGTTATCCACAGGCTAGTTATGCATGTCTGGGAAAGGGGACTATCCACAGGGATGGCCTTCGCATCACTACTGCACAGTTCATACTGTTGTCTAACATTATTGTACTTAATGGAAGTTGATATCCATGGGGAAATGTGTTCTGACCAGCTCCGCCGAACAAAATCATCGCAGCTATTGAATCTTAGGAGTGCAAAGCAAACAAACGTCAACAACCGATCTTCCAGGGTTGAATTCCTTAGATTCCTAAAATTCTTTATGAAAACTGACGAACGCCAACATATGCTAAAGCGTGATTTCGTGTTTTACCTCACGTAAACCGGTAACAAAATGTGAACCATTGATGGTCCTTGACCTTGAAATTTCGCCCAGTTAAACAAGCTGCTGCGAGCAAAATGTCAGCGGAATATGCAGTTGGATTAGACTGACTTTCTGTTAAATTCACAACATCGAAAACCCTACAGTTTCGGCGAAAATAATTTTGGGGTGCTCCTGGTCAGCGGCCCTTAGCTCGGGTTAATTTGTCCATATATCCGAACGTGTTGGTTACGAAGACCAGTTTGGGGGATCCGTTTTGCCCTGGGAATACTAAGTTGTTGGTAATAAGGTGATTCACGATGACCCGCTTGAAAATGTGTTCCATCACCTCGCACGGCACACTAGTGAGCTTAATAGGCATGTAGCTGCCGGGAGATAGTCGGCCGTCATGTGTGTAGATTGTCGTGACAATCGCTACCTTCCAAACAAAGGTAAGTTCACTTTCGTCGTATAGCCCCAACATGCTGAAGGGATTAGTCTTGCTCAGGAGTTGACGACCGTCACCCTCAGCGAAGAATACTTTGGTCAGAGACAGTCCCCAGTTATGTCTTGACAAAATTAAATATGACGAAAAGGCTGATGCTAAATATAGAACTGCATGGTGTTCCGCGTAAAGCTCAGATACCACTTTTACGTTGCTCGTGGTTTCTGTGTTCCTCTTTCTCTAGGAGAATTCAGTGGGTTATTTGTGCGGCGATTTCTCATTTATTTCAGCAGCACATTTCCGTTCCTTGCAGAGGCTCAGAATCGTAGACTATTCTCAGTTTTTCGATTGGCAGATTTTTTATTTACAGCTGTTACGTATTTTACGAAATGTCAGGTCATCTTCTGTGTCCCGTGTAATCAACTTTTTAAAAATTGTCGGGATGTATTTTCCGGAAGACGATAAATCCTTCTAGGCAGGTTTCTTTTGGATATATGTCGCGTCAGCCTCGTGAGCATTCTGGACAATGTCCTATATAAGTTCCCCACTGAAGTCGATCCCAGCTAAACTCCTTCAAAAAAATGCGCATTCCTGAGAATTCTGCACGGCGGGAGATCAGAATCCAAGTTTGAATTTTGGGGTGACGGGCACAATGGCAGATGAAATCAAAGATCATCACACAGTGGTCATTGTGTCCCAGTGGAGCGTTAATTATTACCTGATCAGCGAATAGTCTTTCGTTGGTGATGGCCAAATCCAGTAGGGATGGTAGTTGACTGGCGCAGTATTTGTTGAGCGCGACGATATGTTTAGTCCAAGCGCTCTGTTTTATGACTTCGGTCAGCGCCGCTGAAAAAATTAACTTGATGGAGCTCCATCCAGGAGGCCCTTGGAGTGCAGTTGCAGTTGGGAGTAAGCTGCTCAAGAGTTTGTATGAGGAAATGGCCATCTTCTGGAGAACTAAAGGAGCAACAGTCGACTTCATCGAGCAGGGGATTATCAGTTCCGCGCAGCGTTATTTAAATCCACTGTGCATTGCCAAGCGGTGCAGGAGTGGTGTCAGAGAGGACAATCGGGATAGTGGGGCCGCATGCAAATATAAAACAACCCAAATAACCAGCACTCGTTTTGAGTCAGCTCGAAAAATAGAGTAACCATCTGTCAAGGCCTCTGTATCAGAAATATTTGGTGTGAGCCATGCCTCTGTGACTGCGATCGCGGACGGCCGTTCAAGACCAGCTCTCTTTTAATATCACAATATTTTTCAAAAACGCTGAGGCCGTTTGTATACACTGTCTTTGCTACCTTCGAAGGTGAGTAGCCGAGAGTTATGTAACAAGAATGGTTGACAGATATAATGGCTGCATACCGGGCTTGAGTCTAGTACGTTATGATAGATGCACAGCAACCGTCAGAGCTATCACCGTTCATCATGGGTGTAAGTGAAAATATTTTCGGCACATTTCTCAACACTGGTTCATCCATGTTTATGTACAGTGGAAGTTCGCGCAGGCTAAAGTTTGCGATCGTAGGGTGACTGTGCACAATAACATTCATCCGTTCGCTTCCTCTGGATAAAAATTCTCTGTCGCACTCAGTCTCCTTTTGCTATTTTGTCACCGAAAACATTGGGAAAGTGGTCAGCAATGCAAGCTGCTACTATGTCGTGGCACTGATGCATTGGGCAAAACAGTTGATAGTTTTATATTGCGTATTCCTCACGTTGTTCTGCTGACTCCCAGGTGTACATCAAAAACTTTCAAAAACCCTCGCACCATCTGAAGACAGTTATACATAAAATTGTGGCGTTTGGTGGCAGTAAACCTCCCCAAACAGGCCAATCCTTAGACGCACATCCGAAAGTTACCCGCAAACGCAGTTTGAATGAAGGAAACTTCATAAATACAATAAAAATAGTATTACTTCGAATTCCTAAAATCTACCCCTGTGGCCGCAGTTTTTTGAAATGGTTTTAACGTATTCGAAGTCCTCTAGGGTTCGGGAATCCAGAGTTCAATAGCTGCCAATGACTTAGCACGTCTCTGTGAATACGATGGAAAATTCTCGAGAAATTTTGTTTCTTTTCATGTTTTCCTCTGTATTGGATTCGAGAATAACCTTAAGTCTACGCGAACAATAAGCACGCCCTCAATTTCCGTCGAACCTCAAAATAAAGCAGCCATTCACCGCCTACATATGGAAAAAGTCTTCTGTCGTCGCGGAAGGCGTCTCTCCAGACAAAGCCAAAGCGGTAGGCCTCAACTCAACCTCCATGTATATTAATGCACATTATCCCATCTAGTGTCTCATCAAACTCACCGTGCTTTGCTAATCTAATCGCAATCCCTCGTCTTCCCAACTTTGAACTTTGGCAATTTCAGGAACCGACAACCTAGTTGGCTGTTATTTACTCTACGCGGCCTAACATCTACGTCTTCAGGGATCCTCAACCAGATCAAAAGAGGAAAAACCTGCGATCCTACATTGACTTCTTTCTGTGCCCGCGGGTTTCCTTCACCAACCTGGAAAAATCGCGCCGCTCAAAGAACTGCACATTTCAGCCCAATGACTTTTATTGTGGCGTCCATCACGGGCTGTCCGAAAACAGAGGCATGTGAAGAGAATGATGGCACGGCACTGCCATACTCAGTTTGTTAGCACATCTGCCACTGTTCCCCCCAACTCAAGAGAGCGCCGTCTCGCCCACTCGTTCCATTGACTGCAGTTACGAATAGGCTCCACACCTGGCCCAAGCGGCCTTCATTATATGCTCTTTCCAAACTGCTGAACCTGGCCTTCGAAGTTAAATTTTACGATGGACTTCCAGTCTGCGCCCTCCACAAAACCAATAATTTTTTCACATTTTGTGTTCCTACTCGGGTGTTGCTACCATCTCACGCATTCAAGAAACTATTATGCCCGGCCCACAAAGCGACACCAGTGAGTTTCCGCACCATGTTTCTGAGATTCCTCTCACAATTTATCCGCTTTACTAATCCTTCCACTTCATCACTCCACTTACACTTTTTGTAGACATGGCCATGAGCTGAACAGTCCAAGGCCACGAGACCTTGGTGTTGGTTTTAGGTTTCAGTTCGACATGACTAGCTGGATGACACCAACTCTGCTGCTTCAACGGATCTAGTGTTCTGTTTCCTCGTTTTTCGCAGTTTTTACTTCTCTTGTCACATCAGGCGGGAAACCTTTTGTTTTGCCCTCCGTCCTTTTGTTTTTGCCCGCCAAATTCAAATCATGGCTATCTGACATTACTCAATATTCTCTCCAAAAAAGCATAATAGATGCGCTTCCTGATCCGTGCTGGCTTAACGACGACCACGTCTACATCGAATAAAGCCCACCGCCTTGACGCTGTTGCTTTCCCCTAAACCCTCTGCACCCACAGGCCGCGCTAGTCATGCTTTTAGTTGCTGTAACCTTATGATCATGCCTGGCGGCATGCCACCCACAGCTGGGAATAAGCAATATTATTATTAGGATATTATCGGGTCTGTCGAGGGCACACGCTCTTACAGAGCTGCCACGTCTACCAATCATACCCGCTCCTTCCATTCCGGCCTATTTCGTGGACGTCGATTTAACGAGACGAAAACCTGAATGGCTAAGACATCCCTGATGTTACATTGATCTGTGAGAAAATCGTGCCGATCTAGAATATGCAGACAATGTTTTTCTCGTCTTCGGAGAGGATGGGGTGCAGTTGTTCTTCGGATGAACCGAAAAAAGTCATTTGGTGTCCACTTTGCACCTCGGAATGATTGTAACAAGCTAGCCCTCCGTCTCTTCCACGTCCATCTTTTTCTTTTCTTCGCTTCACGGCTTTCAAATAAATCGTTGCTGTACGACAGCCAAGCATCAGTGTTCAACGCTGATTTTGGTTTTCCCGTGATGATGGTGATGATGTTAACGCTAAGTAATGACCGAAAAGGCTGATCAGGTAGAAAATATGTGGGTGCGCAGACAAGGCGCATTGGGAGATGGGTTAAAGGCTTCTGATTTCCTGGAGACGTAGTTCGACTGTTCGTTGATGTAGATGCGAAAATTCCTGACGCTCCTTCGAAGTGAAAAGTAATGCAGACATGTGGACGGCACTTGGTATTTGCACAGTGGAACTGAATTTCCGAAAGATAAGACGCGTCCCTGATGGACAAGAGCAGAAAGGCAATCGAGTTTATAGTACCGGTCCAAACTTTTGTGTCCCATCTGGGCATCCCGGGGTCTCAGCAATGCTAGGAAAGTATTCCACCAGACGTTTTTGCCTAGAGGTATGCTTTCTTTAGTGGACAATAAAATTTGGTGACCTGCGAGAATATGAAAGTAGATTAGGATGGTTTTTGGTTTGAGCACATACACAACAAAATACGACGTTTTTGGCGCAAAAATTTCTATTCCACTCTCAAAGGTCCTGCAGCTAATGGCATTTTCTGCGTTATGGCTATCTGCTTTTTAAACTTGAGTGACGCGTGCCGGTCCACGAAAAGGACTATTGCAAAGATAGTAATACACACATTCAACAAACCTCAACGGATTCTCCCCTGCAGATAGCGTAGGGTTACAAAATAGGTCGGTACAATCACCAGGCTGAGGGTAAAGCGCAGATTACTGCGCCTCAAATTCGATATCGTCACAACGGATAAGATATCGACTGCAAGCAACCGCAAAATTCACAATGTCCGACCGGAGTTCGTGAAAGTTATCAAAATGGTTCAGTAAAACGAGGTTTCAGTTCATCTGGTCAGGGGGAATAAATATGGGGATGGGCTGCCACAGGTGGTTGGGAACGGGAGCACATTGTTGGTTATATGTCTTCTACATTGCGTGGCTAGTGGGCTCCCATGTAATCAGTGGAAAACTATCTCGCTCAAAGAACATCGTGATTGCTCGTTGAATTCCAGTGTTTGTTTGAATATGTCAGTTGATCTCCAATAATTTTGCCAGAATTACTTCCGAACAAAGACCACTTACATAAACTAACAAATTTGTCTTAGATAAGACAGCATCTCCTGGCAGAGATGCAGATAGCTCTAGAACAGAGTAACTTTCACCAGTAATACGACGATACGTTGATTCTAGTTCACTAATATTGTGGCCCTCCCTTGTAGCATTTGTGCTGTGTTGCGAACCATGCAGATGGATTTCCTTCATCACCTAGGGACTCTAACACGAAGACAGCAAGCAAAAATGAAACAAAATTGTGCGCGATCTTATTGTTAATATTTTCTCTCCAATGTAAGGAGGGGGAACTTGGTTATTGAGGTCATCTAAAGCCATGTTGAGACTTCACACCTGCACAAAGCGTTCGACAGGTGGTGACATTGGCGCGCCCCAGTATACATAAACCGAGAGTTGTCATGATTCCGATTGAGGACACCAATGTTCGTTGACCAATTTTGGACTTGTTTGCCCTTTGATGTTAACTGCTTGCCACCGAAAGTGCTCGATTCCATTAACAGATCCCTTGATAGCTTTCCTCCATAACACTGTTTCTAATCTAGTTATAGACTACTGTTTTAATACAGTAGTCTGTTTTAATTGAGATTGTCGGAAATTCACTTTCCGCGTGCATAAGGTCAAAAACGCCAAGTAATGAAATTAGAAGAAAACACTTCTCACGATAACATTCACATCACAGCAAAGTTCAAAGTCATTGTTTCCAAACATTGTTCACTTTCACCCAACGCATAGGGAGAAATTTCGCCCCATATCCACAAGTCAGAAGATCAAAAAACACCTCTGCATGCAGTATTTTAATAAAAAGCCATGTTATATCGACATCGCGCGTCTCCATTGTTCAGTTGCTCGACAAGTTTTACTGCTTCCACACTTGGAATAGGCTTGCCAAATGACACCTCGTAAGTGCCGATGCTTTCCTTGTGAATCGGTTCCGTGTATTGTGATATGAATTCACACGACTTGACCGGATATTTGTCAAGGAACACGAGCGTCTTTACCTAATTTGCGGTGAAAATCGTTGCGGGGTTATGCACATGCGCATAGATATATAAACATTCTAGATGTATGTAAATGACTCCGAGTAAACTCATACAAGAGGAAGCGAAACCCTTCACTTAGATTGGATGATTTCATTGTCAGGCTCAGTACCGGAGGTAGTTAGATCAGCGTCACTTTGTGATATACGTGTATCAAAAAACCCACAACTCACATCTTCATCTGAAAAACTACATGACACTAAATGACTGACGCAATTCACAAGAAACCGAGGCACGTTTCTGCTTCCTGATAGCGCCACCATGCAGTTCCATTCGATTTGTTTCAAAAAAGACCTGGTCGGGTTATTCGCCAAGCTTGACATCTTCGATGCAAACGTTTCACCAGCGGTGCCTCGGTGATGATTTCATCTTTAAAGGTGATGAAACGTCTGTAAAAACTCTGTGAAGCTCAGCGAATAAACTGACCACTAACTGGACCATCGGAGCTACTAACCTTGCTTTCTGTATCGGAGAGAGAGAGGAAGGTGATGTTTTGAACAGTTGGTTTACTGTTTGCGATAGCATCGACGACTGGAAGGAGGAATTCGATTTTCCAAACTTAGCTGGAAAGAATCATGAACAGACTAATAGCTTTTCGACCTAAATAGCAGCTTGGTTTTGTGAGGGACTAACCTAGAACCCAGCTGGACCTCTTGTTTATAGTACGTTTCTCCAACGGAACGTGTTGCGGCAGGCTGCCTCAAATTTCAGATGGTGTGATGTTTGAGAAATCGCAGTACGTTTTTATGGAGGAAACTACTCGTTAGGTTGCTGAAAAATCTTCATTAAGAGGGCTTCAGGGGAGTCTCCAGTGGAAACCAAAGTGGTAAACAAATGCGTATGGTTATGAAAATCTTTTCAATTTAGGTTCAGCTAGAACATGAGGTTAGTGGAAATTTGGGGACCTTACTCACCTGAAGATTTTTGAATGGGGCTAGACTACCTACCTACCTAAGGAGCAGTGTATTGACGTCCGATTTCATCATGTGCCGGAGAAAGGTCAAATAAGGACACAAAATGTTCACACCCACTCCATGGCCAAGGCATCCCGTACACAAGCGCACAGACGGCCATCTACGATCAATGGAGACAAAGGAACAACCGCTCGAGGACCAGTGTGGATGTGTGGGAGACACACTGGTTGGTTGACAGCGGATCGACCGTCAAATACGATGACAAGTGAATCATATATATAGAAGTTTGTAATTGCGTTAATACACAGTTCCTTCAGGTCGTCTTCTTGTCTTCTGACTATAACCCAGTAACGTCAGGGCAGGTGAAGAGATACAACAGTCTATGTCTTACGAAACGTTTTCTAATGGGTACATTACATGATGGAGCGGCGGTTGGGTCACCAAATTAGTGGCAGTATTTTTCAGCTATTAGTAGCGTGAGCAAAACCAGCACAAGATTCATCAAAGGGATACATTTCAATCATAATAGTACGTGACTTGTTGATCATCATCATCACCAGCATAAGCATCATCATCATCACAAACATCATCATCATCATCATCATCATCATCATCATCATCATCATCATCATCATCATCATCATCATCATCATCATCATCATCATCATCATCATCACCATCATCACAATCATCACTTCATCATCACAATTACCATCATCAACACCACCACCACCATCATCACCATCATCATCACCAACATCATCATCATCACCATCATCAACATCATCATCATCATCACCATCAACAACATCATCATCATCATCATTATCACCATCATCAAAAACATCAAAACCATCATCAACATCATCATCATTATCATCATCCGAAACATCATAATCATCATCACCATCATCATCACAATCATCCTCATCATCACAATCATCATTATCACCATCATCACAATCATCATCATCATCAACATCATCACAATCATCATCACCATGACACATAATCACCATCATCATTATCATCATCATCACAATCATCATCATCATCATCATCACCATCATCACAGTCATCATCATCATTATCATCACCATCATCTTCATCACCATCATCATCGTCACCATCATCAAAGTCATCATCATCATCACCATCCTCATCATCACCATCATTATCATTATTATCATCATCATCATCATCACCATCATTATCATTATTATCATCATCATTATCACCATGATCACAATCATCATCATTATCATCATCATCACCATGATCACAATCATCATCATCATTATCATCATCATCACCATCAACATCATCATCACCATTATCATCATCAACATCATCACAATCATCATCATGATCATCACGATCATCGTCATCACCATCAACATCATCATCATTATCACCATCATCACCATCATCATCATCATCATCATCATCATCACCATCAACATCATCACCATCATCATCGTCACCATCATCACAGTCATCTTCATCATCATAACCATCATCTTCATCACCATGATCATCGTCACCATCGTCACAGTCATCATCATCATCACCATCATCATCATCACCATCATCATTACCATCATTATCATCATGATTATCACCATGATCACAATCATCATCATTTTCATCATCATCATCACCATCATCATCTTCATCACCATCATCATCATCATCATCATCATCATCATCATCATCATCATCATCATCATCATCACCATCATGATCATCCTGATCATGATCATCATTATCATCATCGAAAGCATCACATCAATCTCCATACATCGGTACTTCGTGGCGGGATAATGATGATTCATTCCAAAGCCTCACTCTGAAGGAAAGAAAAGAGGTAAATATGGAAGTGACCTGATGTTTGTCTGTGAAGCCTGCGACTCCAAGCACTTACTCAGATGATTTTGATAGAAACGGACATCAAGAACGTCATTGGCATCAATCTGTGACCACAACTGTGCACAACAAGAGTCACAAAAATCTTATCTTGGGAGCTGAAATGCACCGACAGTGATTGATTTAGTCCGAAAGAATTGGAGAACCAGGTTGGGCTAATTCTCACAAGGTGGTGACTGTTGTTAACATTTAGTTGGCTTCCACGCACGTGGCTTAATATGGATCAGGTTCTCTGTGAAGATCAATAACTATCTAGATTCAATATTATTCAAAAGCATTCAACTCAAAGTTGTGTCATGCTTGAAGCGTCTACGGATAACTATTTTGTGAGGCCATTTGACTACAACGGGCTTTATTTGCACGTTGCCAATGTATAGAAATTTCCGAACCAAACCAAATTAGAGAATTAGTCAACGAAGGGATTCAATCGAACGCTCCAGTTGACATGGCAACAAGCAATATATGTCTATCATCCTCACTGTAACTGACAGTAAGCTTGAACCTGGATAATTCGTCATGACATAACCAAGGTTAGTTCGAATGCAGTCTATTTAAGATAACAAAAGAACAAAGAAAAAACAAATAGTTTTATTTTTTATCAAGGTGATACTTGAATTTCAGTCTAAATACACTAAGAATTCCCACTCAATATGCCACCGACCGAGAAGCAGCATACTAGAACCCCCGAGATCAGAGATAAATTCTTATCGACTGAATCAAGGGAATCTTGAGTAAGTTTCGGGTATGCACGAAATTTTGAAAGAAAACTCATTAATTTCCCTTTTAATTCTCACACCCAGATTATTCAGAATGAACACATGATTGTTCAAACCCAGCCCATTCTGGATACACATGGAACTCAGTATTGAAACTGCATCGTCCTGTTGTAAACCATCGCGCACGTATTGATAAGAGTTTTATCTGCTGTTCTGCACCAAGAATGTCATGGAGAAATTGCTTGGAATGGCGCTGCACGATATCGTAGACATCTTTATATTTGCAAAGAACCGCATTATAGGCGACTTTGAGATTAGTAGATTCAGCTAACTTTATTGTCAATATGACCTCCACATGCGTAGGTTAATCAGGAACAAGTTTTTTTTAAAAGAGATGGCCTCTCGACGTGAGCTTCACTCAAGCACATTTAAAACAAGACAAGGTCAACTAACCGGATAATTGCCACCGTCTGTGTATCAGGGGTAGGTTTCTCATGGTTGTGCAGCCCCTCAGAAATCGGCGAGAGTACACGTAAACGCAAGGTGGTCTGAAGATGCGGACCTGAGGAGGTTCGAATACTTATCACTGCAGATCCAAACAGGAAAACAATGCTATTTTTCAGGCGGTGTTTCAGAATCGGGAATCCTGCTGCGCATTTGATCGGCTCCCAGCACTTTAGACCGATGTCTTCTAAAGAACACTACCCACGTGACTTCTTAAAATCTGTCCACACCTAACTACCTGTTTCACCCTTCTTGGTGCACTTTGATTTGTGATATTGTTCAGCTAAACGTGCCCCACAAAAGCCACCTCATGTCCAAACATGAACGATACTCGACATATCAAAGTGGATTGTCTAGATGGAATACACTACTCATAATATTACTGAAAACCTGTCAACACTCCGTCCTTCCTAAGACTCAGCCCCTAGGTTAGAACTTTTCAACGCCAATCTGTACGCCATTGGCCGTTCGAGGCCATTTGAAAATTAACTTGATTTTAACAAGACGCTCATCTAAAGCTCTCTTTTGTCATAGGCAGGACCAAATCCGGTTTGGAAATATCATAAACGAGATGTTCAGACAAGTCTTCCAACATCATCAAAGTGTGCAGTTCGATGAAAGCTTGGGCCTAGGTTAAGGTGATATTCTACTTGGCGCATAATGTTTTGAAGTCTGTAACAACAAGTTGAGGGCGAATTTACTATGTTTTAGAATAAGTTTTATAACCCAGTGGCAACTTGGAAGTGCATCTTCGAGGTCTGTCTTTCAATCCACGTCAAGCACCATGCTTTGAAACTTGTGAATGTCGAAAAAACCGAGTCGCATTTTGTTGCTCTATCGTCATTTCCTTCGTTGATCAAGCGACTTGTATTCAAGGCTATAAATAATTGATAGAGGATGACGCTGCCGCAAAAAGTGCACTTTCCGCCACAACAGACTTTGTTCTTTAAAAATTTGAAATCATCACAGAGACAATTTGACAATTACTTCTAGATTCGTCTTTTGAAGTTACCTTACCAGTTACCAGAGTTGACTAACCGGACGTACCAGTAAGATCACTTTATTTGCACAGAATCTACGATTTGTTTATGTTTAAGGGACAAGCACTCACAGATAAGATTTTTCTGACTGTATAAACGCCATATTGTGAAGCCGTTAAGAAACGTTCAAAGGAAATCACCAACAACTCACTCTATCACAAAACTCTTCATCCTTCGGTAAGATGAACGTGGCAGCTACGCAGATGGAAAAAATAAATAAGGGCTCCATAATGAGACGATGCTCTGCTGACAGAAATGCTAGAACTTCATCAAAGTACCGAATTTCGGTAAAAACCGTAATGTGATGATGGAGAGCAAGTCCGGAAGGAAGAAGGCCAGATGGCGCATACACTTGGCTACACTAGGTCCTGTGTTTTGGCGCACACTGTCGGCAGTGAGTGGCCCTAATAAACCCATTAAGAAAGGTACATGTGGAAGTAGAGTCTCATTAGATTTTCAGTAGATTTTTAGAAACTATAATTTCATTGTTCTTCCCTTAATAGCGTGAGAGTCATAGAAAAGATTCTGAAGTGTATGGTATAAAAAGTCCAGGTTACCTTTGAGAGCACCAAACGGTTGATAGAAATGGCTTCGTGATCTGTGAAACCGTTCCTCTTTGCTCCTTCGAATTAACTAAAACGGTATGCACCAAAAAGAGGTGCTTACTTTCCTATGTTCACCTGGGAGACGGAAGTCCCACAAACGGAGACATTCACTACTCCATGGGGATACCTTCCGGGGAAACGGAGTACTGTAGTCGGAAACTAAACCTGAAAATCTCCCCTCTGTTTTATCAATCACCTAGCCTTGGGGAAGATTTTGGTGACACTCGACCAGCTTTCGGGTTTTGCTTTCTATATTCCTGCTACTAATGAAAATTAAGTAGTATAAACTTAATTGAGTGCCATCCATGAATGTCAGCAAGCCCTATCACCGGTGCTCATCTTGATCGTATATGTATCGAACGTGGGTTATTCCGTTTTATCTCGGACGAACGACAATAATGATTCAGACAAGTAAAGCGCCCGCTGTATACTTCTCCGAAGATGGCCAGAATTTGCTATAATTTTAGGAAATAGATGGTGGGATATGTGATAAGCAAAACAAATTGGGCAGATTTTGAGAATAGTTTCTCAGAAATTTTAATACCACTCAAACAGTGAAAGCTTCCACGTTTATCAAAGCTAGTTCGTACTTTTTTGTCAAGGAATTTCATGTGTCTGATAACTAATACAGGAAAACTTTAAGCAGGTAGTTCCATCATGAACCCACTCCTTGCCGGAAGGATAGTCTACTTAGGCAGTGATAACTGTTCGCTGCTATCAGAACGCTTCTAAATCGGTTGACAAGGTTGAAAAAACTCGATACCGCGATAGAAACCGACTTCGTTGCTCCTGCCAAACAATTAATTTAGTGCTGAATTTCATAATTCTTTAGGAGGCCAATTTGACTGACGTCAAGAGTTATCCCTTCCTCATAGTAGAGATTACTTTTGGTTGGTTCTTTTAAACAGAATAGGTGTGGCACAGGAACAAATGGTTGGTTGGCCCCGATTGCTGCTTAGACGAGATCGTGTAGCACCAATTCGTTAAGCCATGTCCGAACTCCACCTGGTGGTGTTCAAACTGGCCGTAAGTCAAGTCCCAAGAACCTGGAAATATTTCTTCTCGGGATCAAGGGCGTAAACCTAGCCAGAAGACGAACTTGGTATGGGATTTCAAGTGATAGCATCCGACTATCTTGAACGTTGTTGAAACAAAACGGTTTAACAAACACCTAAGGCTTTATGCTCTTTTTATGTTGTTCACGAAAATTGATCACCCCTTTGCTTTCATGGACTTAGCGAGGCTACCATGGGCTGATATTACGGTTTACACCTTACTGATTTATGAGTGTGATGCATTGCCGTTCACTTCGATTGGCGGACCAGTTTCTTCCCACGAATGTTCACGAAAATTGATCACCCCTTTGCTTTCATGGACTTAGCGAGGCTACCATGGGCTGATATTACGGTTTACACCTTACTGATTTATGAGTGTGATGCATTGCCGTTCACTTCGATTGGCGGACCAGTTTCTTTCGTTCCCACGAAAAAAAAAACAATTCCAGTCATCGAACTTCCAGCTCAGGTTCGGTGTAGATTTCGAGACATCCTCTGTAAGTTGTACACCAGAGATAGTGTAACCGTCGCCTTCGTCGGCTTTTTTGTTCTCACCTGAGGTAACTCGATGGCTAAGGCGCGAGCCTACTGACCGGAAGGTTCATCGTTTGAATAAAAACCCGACATCTCAACTGATTCTGTCTAGGCTTGGGCAACCTGGCAGTATCTCGACCTTCGTACTTTCTTCAGGTGGCATGAACGTTGGGCATCGAAATGCTGTCCCATATGAACAGGTACTGTTTTTGCATTACACGAAGGGCAGGTGATTACTCACAGTTTTCAACCCCTACCTACGACCTTTAGAGGTTTCTCTATAAGGAAGTTCTCATAGTGCAAAAGAACCTAGTACAAAGCAAAGGGTTACACAGAAATCATTATTTCTCAAACATAGCTTCTACGCTTCACATAAAATGACAAAAGAAAGCCGAAGAAACAAGTAGTGTGAGACGTGACAAGTTTTTTCAACTCACTTTTGAAATTTTTAAAGGCCTTCATGTCCACGAATGCTGTTGAGGACAGTTTGAAATTCGTAAACACAATGAATGGAATAAAATTTTAACAATAAAAAGAGTAAAATGGTGTTACTGTACTTGCAACACACGCCGAGGCTTTACCTTACTCAATACAAGGCAAGGGAAGTTCCAGCTGTCCGGGAGCCTTCTAGATTTCTGTAACGAATGGAGCAGTTTCTAACCAAGAGTTTGTCACAGCTAAACGAGTTACTTTTTACGTCTGAGTACATGCATCCAAATCTCCCAATGTGTCTAGTAGTGTAAATATCAAGTCGATATACGTTTGGCCTTAATCTCCGAGATTTGAATCCATCACTGGGCTTTCAACAACTTTCTATAGGCTTGTGAGCGGTATCTCAAATTCGAGTTTCAGAACGGCTGACAGCGCAGAACATCCTCAGCGAAATATGTTACAAGTAACGTACTGAACTCCATTTTACGTACACAGGCTATTCATCATGTAGAAAATCTCACGAGCGAAGATTTGGGATGTGTTCTTGTTAGACTCCCCCCTCATGTGAACATGAATTCGGTTTACACAGGAGATCTAAGTGAATACTGCTCAATCTCCCGTTTGTGACATTTTTCAACAGAATGTGCTGCACACAGGCCAACTCTTGTTTCAGTACGATATTCGAGAAATTGCAGTATATTTTCATAAAGGAAACTACTCACAAGGTTGCTGAAAACACTGTGACATCCCATGACCGGTTTCGCCCTTCTTGGGGCTCATCAGGTAGACGCACTCTCCGAGTGTCCGTCAACCTTATGTTCCGCTTGAACCTAAATTGGGTTGATCTCGACAAATCTACTTATTTGAAAATGAATTTGGTTTTCACATGACACTCAAATAAATCGTTTAGGATGTTCTTCACCTGAATGTGCTATTTGTTAGTGTTTAGACATAACACACAAGCAGACCATCAGAAATGACAGAATCATCTGGAATCAGTTAAGTATCTTGTGAAAGTCAAATTCATGCGCAAACGAGAGTATTTGCCGAAGTTTGTCAAATTCGAGTTCAAGTAGAACATAAGGTTGACGGAAACTCTGCGACTGCGCCTAACTGATGGGCCACAATACGGCGAAACCAGTCATGGGCTGTCCAAGAGTTTTCAGCAACCTTGTGAGTAGCGTGTTAAGTTCTAACCCAGCTGATTGGTTTTTCTGACATAAATTTAAGAAAGAGTCACAGAAATAAACGTATATCAACCGTGATTGCACGATAGGGACTGGAACAGATTAATGGCTCTCCTTTGCTAGTTGGAAGTTGGAAGTTGGTAGGTGGATAGAAATTGCGTTTCTCGATTTTTATCTTGCACTGCAACAAAAACGGCTGGCTGTTTGGTTTTAACCAATGTTTTCTCTGGTACCGTTTCTTTGCTCACTGCTAACTTGGAAATCTTCAACTGAGAGTTCGTCTCATAGGAGCAGGCAGTTTAGGCTGAGAGCCGAGAGGCACTGTATAGCTGTTTCGTCCTTATCGGGAATCATCAGCACTGAACTTAAGGGAGCTCCCAACCCACGGCATCCCAACTACAAGTTTGAACCTTTGACTCTGCGGCCGCGAGCGTCTGAGCA
The DNA here is from genome assembly GCF_000715545.1 of Opisthorchis viverrini. Classification (NCBI taxonomy): domain Eukaryota; kingdom Metazoa; phylum Platyhelminthes; class Trematoda; order Opisthorchiida; family Opisthorchiidae; genus Opisthorchis; species Opisthorchis viverrini. The sequence goes on from NW_008751736.1 coordinate 1,113,828, forward strand.
ACACTGCGATTAGCTTTCAGTTAGACAAAGATGACGCTACGTGTGCTCAACTCACAGTTCACGTTATGACTGGCTGCTCAGGACGTTTCGTACATCTTGTGAAACTATTCCTGTCTTGAGCTACTTTTAGGTTGATAGTAGTGTGAGAAAATCCAGTAATTTTCAATTGAAATTTCGTCCTGTCAACGAAACCGTTCAGTGCATTCTTCACGGATACGAAACAGCAAGTTTACTCAAACAGGATGTTGTGGCAGCCTCTAACTGGCTCTTCACTTCCCTTCGGAGCCTTGTGCTTTACCCAGCCCAAATTCACCTAGACAGTTAAACAGTTTGCTGAAATCCCATTGACAGCCCGCTTTGGGTTCATCATTTTTCTGGCTCATCAGCTAAGCGCACTTTCAAGTTCATGTCAGGCTTGTATGAATTGTCCGAACTCTAGACTCATTCGCACAACAGTCGGGTCTCAAGTTGAACAAACGTTCGAAGGAACCTCGGAGAATGTGCCTATTTGACGAGCATGACAAGAGTGGTCGTAGACAAAATCATCAGCCGTTTTCCTCCAGTAAAATCCACTGCGCTATCTCGCATTCGCCGTCAACTGGGACACTAGGTGGCCTTTACACAACACATGCATTTAAAAACCAGCATAAACGAGCGATTCGGTTGGAATTCAACTGAGCCGTCTGTGTATTTCGGTAACTCAAATACCATTCATTCCATGCTTTGGTGGCCGGTGGCTAGACAGGAGTTATTACCATGGTTACAGATGCGGTTACAGTGAGAAAAAAACTCACTGGTCAACGTCGGACAACCGGCGCTCCCCGAATTCAGCTGCCGGTTGATCACCCAACTATAGTAATTTGACTTCAAGTTTTGAAGTCCAGGCTGTAGCTGTGCGTTGTCAATGCCAACATGATACAAAAGAACACCAGAACTGTCTTGGACAAGTTTGCATTGCTGGAATCGATTTTCTTGCCAGTATGAAGGACTGAGTTTTTTCAACTGAAATCGAATGATACGGATAAAGTGTCGTCATGTTTTTTTTCAGTTGAGTGAAACTCACAGAGATATGAAAGCGTCACTTTGACCTACCGGCTCACATGGGTCTGACTGATTGTAAGGTACGCCTTTGGTATCCAGTTGAACGTTAATCACTGCGAGCATAAAACAGGAGAAAGTTTATTTGGAGCAGCTTTGAAGACAGAAGATTAGAAAATTCACAAACGGGTAACTCTGTCCTTATTCGATTGTAGTTTATTGCAATCGATAACCGAAAGAGAAATCTTATTTGCGTAAACTATCGATCGGTTTTGATGTGTACCCTCAGTGTGATAGTTCACAGGTTAACCAGAAAAAAACAATTTCCTAGCCGTGTGCATTCGTTTGTAACTAAATTTGATGTCATCGGTTGAGAAACATCATAAACGAGAGGTTCAACAGGCTTAAGTCGCTTAAGCGCGTTACTTACTTAACCATTGGATATCAGCACACTTAGGCTTAGGTTTTCTTTGTTACTTGCTAATTTCGTCCAGTTTCATCTAACGATGCAGTGTTCCAACAAGATGGCAGATTTCACAGATCATATTTGTCCTGCGGCACCCTTTTGTGATCAGCTTATCACTCTTACGCTGCTCAAAACGTCGGGAATTTGGCTTTTCGCAGTTGACGAAACTAGTCAGGTGTTCCACGCACTCTCTCTCGGATGAACTCATCCGTATCCAGTGGCTATTCTGGACGCCCCACAGATCTACCCTGCAGCCTCTCAGGGTCTGTGTGATGCTACCTGGCCAAATAATTTTTGATTTATCATCGGTACCTCACTTCCAGAAGATTAGTGAGCTTTTTGTTTTCATTATTTGTACAACTTGCCTCTGGTTATAGGGGCACGGGCAGCCGTAAACTTATGGGAACCAGATTAGGCCGTGCGTGTATAATGACTGGGCAGCTTAGATCAACGGGGCAAGCAACCTTTACGGTGGGATGCTCGCCGTGCAGCGCCTGCAGATGTCTCAGTGTGATAGTTCACAGGTTAACCAGAAAAAAACAATTTCCTAGCCGTGTGCATTCGTTTGTAACTAAATTTGATGTCATCGGTTGAGAAACATCATAAACGAGAGGTTCAACAGGCTTAAGTCGCTTAAGCGCGTTACTTACTTAACCATTGGATATCAGCACACTTAGGCTTAGGTTTTCTTTGTTACTTGCTAATTTCGTCCAGTTTCATCTAACGATGCAGTGTTCCAACAAGATGGCAGATTTCACAGATCATATTTGTCCTGCGGCACCCTTTTGTGATCAGCTTATCACTCTTACGCTGCTCAAAACGTCGGGAATTTGGCTTTTCGCAGTTGACGAAACTAGTCAGGTGTTCCACGCACTCTCTCTCGGATGAACTCATCCGTATCCAGTGGCTATTCTGGACTCCCTGGAGCCTCTCAGGGTCTATGTGACGCTACGTAGCCAAATAATTTTTGACTTATCATCGGTACCTCACTTCCAGAAGATTCGTGAGCTTTTTGTTTACATTATTTGTACAACTTGCCTCTAGTTATAGGGGCACGGGCAGCCGTAAACTTATTGGAGCCAGATTAAGCCGTGCGTGCATAATGGCTGGGCAGCTTGGATCTACCATTAACGGAACAAGCAAAGTTTACGGTGGGATGGTCGCCGTGCAGCGCCTGCAGATGCATTCTGATGGACTCATGTTAATGTCCCGACGAATACAAGGCTCATTCTTCACGGATAAGCTTTCTGAACAATTGAAAGACAGAGGAAACATGAAAACGCCATGGTACAAGTTGATGGACTAGGTAAGTGTCAGTATCTGGTCACTGGTATCCACGTGACTTACTTCGAATCTCAATCAATGCTGGGTGGACCACGCCAATCACAAACACGATACAAACAAGACTACTCATGGGACCTGTGATACTTTGCTCTAGTGCCGTGAGCAATGACTGAAGGCAGTATATATGTTGCGTGTAACGCACAGAAATTTAGTGAGAAAACTGTTTTTGTAGGCCTGTGTGTTTATTCCAACCTAGCGAATGACCGAATCAACTAATATCTGCAGGTGTATGTCCTACTGTGAACTCCGGAAAACGGCAAACATTGACCAGATCTGCAGTAGAACACTGGAAGTTCATCGGAGGTCACGCTCAGGAAATTTCTCATAATTGACTCAATAAATCAATGCTTAGTTTTCACTGGTGCGTTCAGAACAATAAGACCTAGGGAATCCATTTTTCTGTTCGATATACTTCAAGAATTGAAACCAATAAAACCGAAAAAGAAGTCTGTAAGTAAGAGCTTTGACAGTGGTTTGACCTCTGCCACAAGCAATGCCACGGAGAAAAAACACTTCCTTGTGTTCGGACAGTGAGACGTGTGAAGTTCAAGTCCCCTGGTGCTTCACTTTCCTATACTAAATAGATCACGTGCAAATAGAAATTCAAATACTGAGGCAAACGTACGGTCGATAACAACTTCACAGACGGCCAGTCGTTTACTTGAAAGTTGGCTCTAAGTATATCTAGCAGCTGCGTTCCACATTGTGTACAGGACTACAACCAGTAAGGTGGTACAGTTTTCTGAATCGTTTGCGATCAGAATTTGGAAATTAGAACTGTGCAAACAGAAGGAATCGATCAAATCGTTGCCACTCTTTAGTGACCGACCCGTCTCTGACATCCGAGAACATGCATGGTTCGATATTCGACATGAAACTAAGCAAGGTTGTTAAAGCCTTACTTTCTGACTCCATTAGAATTCTGCGCAAATGTTTGAAAAAAGCAATGATCAACAGGTAAGTTTTGTTATCAGTCCCATAACTGCAGCCTTGTTACAACGACTGGGCTGAATTGCTATGGTGATTCCACGTATTACACTCGCTGGAAGTCATTTCCCGAAGGTCTAACCACTTCAAGGAAGCCAGTCGGACAAGAAACAGTCAGTCCACGCACTGCAGTTGGCCGTCACAGATGGTACATTACCCCATTCCGTTGCATTCCGTTGCTACTCAGAAGGCGCCTACTGTTAGGAACCAGAGTCGCATGCCTTACTCCCTGTGACCTCATTCTGGGTTGGCCCTCTACTGCCTTGTCTGTCGGTGCACGAATTCAAAGGTTTTGAATGAAGTGTCCGACTAAGCGGCTAAAAAGTTTTACCTTCGTGCTCATGATGCGGATTATAGAAGCAAGAAAGACAGTTCTTCTGCGAGTTTCTCAAACGAGAACGGAGGAAATTGGTCTTCAAGTCTCATTACTCTTGTCGTGGAAGACATCGGTACATTCAGTGAAGCCCCACTGTCTGGCCAAGAAAACCTAGAGAAGGCAGACTGGTTTCACTTTCTACTGGAGCAGAAACGCGTGCAAGCAACGGCAACAGGATGCTGGATTCTGTGTGACAGATGACATGAGTCGGGGAATAATTGATGGACAAAATGGAATCGATAATAACCGTCGTCTGAATCCGACTGTCGAGGAAGCACGGTCTGATGCGTGCAAAGGATCACGCTGTTGCAAACATGTGAACTGGAGGAATGTTAACTCCTGTTAAATATAAGAGTCATGAGCCGGGAAAGTATTTCGAAGTTTTGTGAAGCTCTTACGCAAAAACTGTCAGATAAATAGGTTGAAAGCACACCTAGAAGCCACTGGGCTCGACTACCCACTCATTCGGACAGTTACTGTGGTCACAAGATGACCGAAGCGAGAACAAAGACTTGGCCTAGAATGTCTAACAACCGATGTTTATCTTGGTCAAGGAGAGGAATTTGTCGTTTGTCATAACTGTCCAGGATCCGAACAAACATCCTTACTGGAAAACAACTCAAAAGCTCCAGATCAGAAAACAACAAATTAACTGCGGACCAAAAGAAGATCTTTCTTATCACGAAAATTCTTTACCCCAGTGAAATATCACAGTGGAGTTCCGACCTGAAATTGTCCGGTTTCTGACACCTGGGAGTACTGTGTGATTACCTGTGCCACTGGGTGGTGAAGCTATGATAATAATCGGTGGCTAGCTGCCCATTGAAGACGGTAGCTTTGATGCGTGAACAGGTAAGTTTTGTTATCAGTCCCATAACTGCAGCCTTGTTACAACGACTGGGCTGAATTGCTATGGTGATTCCACGTATTACACTCGCTGGAAGTCATTTCCCGAAGGTCTAACCACTTCAAGGAAGCCAGTCGGACAAGAAACAGTCAGTCCACGCACTGCAGTTGGCCGTCACAGATGGCACATTACCCCATTCTGTTGCATTCCGTTGCTACTCAGAAGGCGCCTACTGTTAGGAACCAGAGTCGCATGCCTTACTCCCTGTGACCTCATTCTGGGTTGGCCCTCTACTGCCTTGTCTGTCGGTGCACGAATTCAAAGGTTTTGAATGAAGTGTCCGACTAAGCGGCTAAAAAGTTTTACCTTCGTGCTCATGATGCGGATTATAGAAGCAAGAAAGACAGTTCTTCTGCGAGTTTCTCAAACAAGAACGGAGGAAATTAGTCTTCAAGTCTCATTACTCTTGTCGTGGAAGATATCGGTACATTCAGTGAAGCCCCACTGTCTGGCCAAGAAAACCTAGAGAAGGCAGACTGGTTTCACTTTCTACTGGAGCAGAAACGCGTGCAGGCAACGGCAACAGGATGCTGGATTCTGTGTGACAGATGACATGAGTCGGGGGATAATTGATGGACAAAATGGAATCGATAATAACGGTCGTCTGAATCCGACTGTCGAGGAAGCACGGTCTGATGCGTGCAAAGGATCACGCTGTTGCAAACATGTGAACTGGAGGAATGTTAACTCCTGTTAAATATAAGAGTCATGAGCCGGGAAAGTATTGAGAAGTTTTGTGAAGCTCTTACGCAAAAACTGTCAGATAAATAGGTTGAAAGCACACCTAGAAGCCACTGGGCTCGACTACCCACTCATTCGGGCAGTTACTGTGGTCACAAGATGACCGAAGCGAGAACAAAGACTTGGCCTAGAATGTCTAACAACCGATGTTTATCTTGGTCAAGGAGAGGAATTTGTCGTTTGTCATAACTGTCCAGGATCCGAACAAACATCCTTACTGGAAAACAACTCAAAAGCTCCAGATCAGAAAACAACAAATTAACTGCGGACCAAAAGAAGATCTTTCTTATCACGAAAATTCTTTACCCCAGTGAAATATCACAGTGGAGTTCCGACCTGAAATTGTCCGGTTTCTGACACCTGGGAGTACTGTGTGATTACCTGTGCCACTGGGTGGTGAAGCTATGATAATAATCGGTGCCTAGCTGCCCATTGAAGGCGATAGCTTTGATGCATGAACGCGATTGGGCCATTTCTGTCAGTATTACTAACCACTGACAAGTCGAGTTCTGAAGTCCTCATCCAAGGATGTGGTAGTTGTTGATATGAGTAATTTTACTGGTGAGTGTATTCATACTTCATCGTCCACATATCGGTCGCTTTCACTCAGCACAGGGCCAGGCTAAAAGATCTCTGCGAGGCAAGCGGTGTGTGCGGAGTACACGTTCTATTGAATGTGCTGTATGAAGCGTGAGTACATCATTCATCACAGGAGAGTTCCTTCTTCCAAGAACCATCTGGCGCGAGCATGCATTGCTAATCCGATGTTTGCAACAGACCTAGCCGATGCCTCGGAGACGCCGATGGTCAAACACTGACATCTTTAGTTTTCTGCGAGTAAGACGCCGATGGTCAAACACTGACATCTTTAGTTTGTCCTCTGCGAGTAGACACCACGTCTCCCATCCGTAATGCAGTGTAGATCGCACTAGAGCAGTGCAAACGCCGGCAATGACAGATAAACATACGCCACATCGACGCCATAGATTTCGGAGGTTGGTAAAAGCTGCCCTGAGTTTCCCGATTCAAGAATTAACCTTATCTTCAGCCAGTCCACTGAAACTTATCCAATCGTCCGAGTAAACAAATTTATTTCAATTCACTCATTTGCAAACAAATTGGGTTTTGCGAGAGACTTAGCTGAAATTCTCGTTTGTGATGTGTCCAGGCAACTGAACGTTGGAATTTGTCCGAAAACGCTGCCCCTATCCTCTGTCTTGTAATATACTCGATGTATCACTCCAACAATTACTGGTTAATAACGTACAAATCTGGCTGACAAAAACGTCAGGAGAAGTTTGAAAGTTTGCATGGAATACCGCTCCAATAATTAATCGACTATCATTGAATGGCTCAACTTGCTCACCGTCAAAATTTCCTCGACAGACTTTAGTGAATTGGAAAGTAATAAACTTTAGAATCGATATCAAATCAATATTGAAATATGTCAATCCAGTACTAGTTCTTGGAAAGCGAACTTCTGAATCTGCGGATATAGGTACATTCAGGATCAGTCAAATTTCACTGCGACCGACTGCAGAATATCGATTGCTATATAATTGAAAAAGACAGATCGAATTGGATCTAAAAGACACCTTTTAGTGGAATTACAATAATTAAAATCATTGAACATTTCACCCCTTGGACATAGAAACGTATAGCAAAATTCATTTCTAACACCAACCTTAATGAAATCAAAACTCAAAGCAGCGATCAAAAAGAAACTCGATTTATGTCTGACTTGTGTTGAATCTGTAAGGCAAACGAGCCCCTCAAACGGGAGATGAAAAGTTTTCCAACCGGATTCATCAGCTGCTTCAGAATGAGCCGACAAACACTGTTAGGTGTTTGTCACCAAATTTGTTAGTAAAAACCTCACAGGGGAATAATAAGCTTCTTAGTTTTGAAATATAGTCAAATCTAACACTGTGAGCATCATCTGGTGATACATGATACGGCTTAAACTTCCAGTACTAACTTGCCGCCTATCGAAGTGGAGTCGGGAATCCAGCGTTATCCGTGCTTGACCCACTCCCCATTCAAACTCACCTCTTACAGATAAGCAAATAGTGTAGCCATAGGTTCCGAGTGGCACAAATCGTGGCACATATATCCAGTGAACAGATGAGGAATCAAGTTCTACACCTGCCATTCATTTTGTGGAGTAATGTTGATGACAACTGTATAAGTATAACTAGCAAAGTTGAAAGTATGTACTGTTCTCTGAGACTTCTGTGCGACAAAGGAAACTACTCACCAGGTTGCTGAAAAACTCTTCGACAACCCACAACCGGTTTCGCCCTTCTTGGGGCTCATCAAGTAGGCGCAGTCCCCGAAGTTCCGTCAACCTTATGTTCTACTTGAGTCTCTCAGAAAACCAAATTTGTTTGCAAATTAGTGTAGCTTGCTAATTTCGTGCAATTTGGTTTCAAATAGAACATAACATTGAAGGAAACTCGGGAACCGGCCTACCTGATGAGCCCCAATAATGGCGAAGTACGTCGGGGCTGTCAGAGTTTTAAGCAACTTTATAGGTAATGTAAGACGTCTGAATCAGGTCACTTTTAATCACAAATCATCTTCCTCTGGATGACATCTGGATTACTCTTCACAACATCCTCTGAGAGTGAGTGATATCATTTGGACATCACTGGTGAATAGAACTGAATTGATTCTTCTTAATGAGACCCGAAAGCAGTTGGCGAGCAACTATCTGGTCTCATTTACTGAGAAGGTATTCGGGCGGTCGCGACCAAGTCAGACCCAAAAAGACAGGTTGCCGAAAAATCTGCAACCTTGTGATTTGTTTATTTTATGAAAATATACTGCGATATCTCGAATATCGTTCCAATTAAAACATGAGGCGGCCTGTGTGCAGCACATTCAGTTGTAGAATATCATAAACGAGAGATTCACTTGAGTCTCCCGTGAAAACCAAGTTGATTTGCAAATTAGTGTATTTCCCGAAAACAGTGCAACTTGGGTTCAAGTAGATCATAAGATTGACGGAAACTCGGAGACTGCACCTACCTGACGAGCCCCAAGAAGTTCGAAACCGGTCGTGGGTTGTCGAAGAGTTTTCAGCAACCTTATGAGTAGCTTCTTTTATGAAAATATACTGCGATATCTGGAATATCGTGCCAACTGAATCATGAGGCAGCCTGTGTGCAGCACAGCAGGAGGACATCATAAACGAGAGATTCAGTTGAGTCTCTCGTCAAAACCAAATTGATTTGCAAATGAGTGTATTTCTCGAAGACATTTATCAACTGTTCGGATCCCCTACAGCGCACAAACGGCTGAGCCATACGGTGTGGGTTTTTTCCAGTTTGGAATGCACAAAAGACCGCATCATAGAGATTCCATCAACTCCAAAAAGCAAATCTTCATAAAGTCAGTTTTGAAGATCACGATGCTAACTCCATAGTAGAGAAAAGAAGGCAAACGAAACTGCACATTCTAGAAAACAAACGATATCTAATCCAAAAAATAACGTTTGAAATTTTATAAACTGAAGATTGATTCAGCTATTGCTCTGCAAGCATTTATAGGAGACCAGAACTGTCTATCTGATCAGCCTCTGTCAACCTATACAGGCCTAATAATGCATGGGGTACGGTGCTTTGTCAATTCAAACAAAAACCGCCAGCGTTAATGAAATGATGGTAGGGCCGTATCCTCAGTATCGTCAGGGTGATCAGCTGATCTCATCTTCAACCCATGCGCAAGTAAGTGTCACGTGACCAAATGAAGGTTGGCTGCTAAACCATTTAACCCTTTTTCGTCTGTCTTTCGCGTTTCCGACTAGTTTGTTCACCCACAGTGATCAAAACTATGGACTGTTAAAAACGATACACTTGACGTTGTGTTTCTTTTTGGTGCTCAACTCAAACAGATGACACGCAAATCACCATCTGTTTGGTCTCACTTGAGAACATCTGACAACATGCCACTTACTTACAGGAACAATTCGCAAGCATGCAGACCATT
>NW_008751736.1:1124052-1124876 GCF_000715545.1 Opisthorchis viverrini
TCCGACCATTCAGCTGTAACAACCCTCTTTCGGTGTCAGGTCGCCATACCACCCGAAGAGGAGTGAGATAGTACCAAGATTTTCAAGCCTAGACAAAAGTACTCGGGACGCCAGGGTTTTGCTTAAACCAAGAACCTTCTGGTCAGTAGATTCATGCATTAATCAGTGAGCACATTTCGGTCAATAAAACTAACCAACTGCGCAACAGCTTTGTCTAGTCCAGCGGTGCTCAGCCCCTCTCTGGCTCGAAACGCACCTAGCAGGACGTCGGTTCTGTTTCATTCGCCATTATCGCAATTTCCAGGGAACTCTCAGAAGGCAATGTCTTGCCCTTGGTTAGTAGTGTCGTCAGGCCTTTTAGGTCCGGGATTGTGAACTCAAGAAGACAACCTGACTGCCTCCACATGTATGAGCTACACAGAGGGATAATCTTAGCACTTCGAATGATTGCACACGTGATACCATGGTGGCAACCGCAATCAACGTGCTCGATTGACTGGAAAATTGCATTTTTCTCCGTAGACAAGACCATCGGCACGACAAACTTCAGGGAAGTCCTAAGACAAAGGGAAAACACTGGTACTGAGGTTCTACCTCCATAGAAAGTAGGAGTATGTTAGCTTTGCGCGAACAGACTTTATCGCACTCCTCCTCAAAAGATTGTTCCATGACAGGGAACTTAATTGCATTGCCAACAACCGTCCTAATGCCAAACATCTTCCACCTTCCAAAGCACGAAAACATGCAACTAAGCTTGTTGTGACTTGCTGGACAGTAGTGCAAATCTGTATCGGTCCCTTGGCTTCCTGCTCCGCTCACTGTTG
>NW_008751736.1:1126237-1142223 GCF_000715545.1 Opisthorchis viverrini
GCTTATCTGAGATCGATCCTCTCCTGGTACCTACGGTCTCCCATACGAGCTCCTGCATTCTGGCCTTCTAGCAATGCAACACCTGTTCGCTGTTTATCCAGCCTTTTTTGGTGGTGCTTATCTGGAAAAGATCCTCTCCTGGTACCTACGGTCTCCCATACGAGCTCCTGCATTCTGGCCTTCTAGCAATGCAACACCTGTTCGCTGTTATACTATCCAGCCTAGTCAAGAAAGAATTATGTCATAAACGGAACCTGAACCCGAATGAGGCGTTCATTTTGACTTTACCTTCATGGAACCAATCATTCTCACTTCTTCGTGCTCGTCAAGGCCACTGAAGTCATTTTCCTGCCAGGGCAAGTAGATAAAAGGAAACAGTGATCTGCTACTGACACCCGGCACTGCCAATAATCAGTGGTCAGTGATGTGCAGAACTGGCAAGCGTGTGGGGAGCAGTTTTGGATTGACTGAGACGACGCGGGGCAGTGTGCGGTTATCAGCGAAATGGTCTAGGTCTAAAAGTACAAAATTCAGGCAGAGTAAGCTCCCACCCCACCCCCAAACCCGAAAAAGATTGTCCCGGTACCTCCCGAAGGAAAACAGGCGTACAAAATCTGTGAGCGACTCCAAGAGAAATATTCGATTCTGTCCTAGACAGAAAAGCAAGGCCGCAAAATCCGGTTTTCAAATTGAAAACAGTCCCCAGCTAACCAACAGTCCCTACTGACCAAAAAACAGGAACTTCAGACCGAAGCCAAGCACTGATCAAGTCGGCTAAGCATAAGAAATCTCACGGGTTGCTTCTCGACTTACGTAAAACGGAACGCAGCCCAGCAATATAAATCCATCAACTTTAGGGAAATACACTCGTTTGCAAACAAATTTGGTTTTGCGAGAGACACACCTGGAACACAGTTGAATCTCTCGGTTTTGATCTGTCCCAGCAACTGAATGTGCTGCACCAGGCCACCTCACGTTTCAGTCGCTACAATATTCGAGATATCGCGATACATAATATGTATGTAATGCATTACTCATAGGGTTGCTGAAAACTCCTCGAAGTCCACGACCGTTTTCGCCCTTCTTGGGGCTCATCAGAAAGGCACGGTCCCGAGGCTTCCGTCAACCTTATGTTCTACTTGAAACAAATTGCAGCACATTCAGTTGCCTAGAAACATCAAAACCGAGAGATTCAGTTGGGTTCCGGGTGAGTCTATCGCAAAACCAAATGTGTTTACAAATGCGTGTATATTCACTAATTTCGTGGTTTCAAGTAGAACATAAGGCTGACGTAAACTCGGGGACTGCGCCTACTTGACGAGCCCCAAAAAGAGCGAAACCGGTCGTGGGCTGTCGACGGATTTTCAGCATCCTTGTGAGTTGTGCATTAATGTTTACCACACCTCTCTGAAACGATGACTACCCAGTCGGACCCAAACATTTTCCAATTGATTGAAAAATGTCCTTGGTAGAAAATAACGTCGGGGCAAAACGTATGAGTACTGCGGAGAATTGAAACCCGTTCATTCTGGATTGGATGCCAATATTTAGCCAGAAATCACTACCCCGCAATACGGTTTACTGTTACCCTGTTTCTAGCGAGCATTTTGTGTGCTATCTACTCAAAGCTAGTCAGCAGTAATTAATGCGAGGCAGTGTCTAATGAAGCCAAAACGAAGACCACTCAATTGCAGCTGAGTAGTAATCAGTCATACTACTCACTGGAATCTGGTGAGACCAGACCCCCTTCCGGATTCATGAGAAGCACTCTGTCTAACAGTTCAACGATGAGTCTCCACCGTTCGTCACAAGCTCACTTCAAACTGTGAGTAGCTATCCAGAAACGAAACTCCAGGTATAAAGTGTAGCTTCGATCAACACTAGACATCTATGGTAAATCCATACACATTATTTCGTCGTGTCATCCAAAAAGTACTTATCGCTAAACTAGGTCGACCAGTGTGGAACACCCGGTGTGTGCCTGGACAAATAAATAGAGGCTGCTTCGCAAAGATTCATCTTTCACCAAAATGTGGCTTTTGTTACTCGTGAACGTCATTCATACAGCTCAGAGTTTAGGAGATTACCACAGTGAGTTCCGGCTAACAAAAGACAAATAGCCCTCTGTTTTGTGGTTTTGTTTATTCAAAAATTAGCTTCAAGGCTACCTACGATAGGCCATTATTGACCTGTCCATAGCGGTTTACATCTCTGCTTGTTTCAGCGGTTTACGTTCAGCTGGATCCTGAAAGATTCGATGTTGATCACTCGAACCCGTGCAAGTCGGTAAGCGGAACCTAAAAGTAGTCTGATTCACCAGCCTTTTCACGCAATGTCATCCTGATAAATGCGCAATCCGTTCTGGTTTCAGCTGAGCGAATTGAACGAAGAATACTGGCGAAGGGGACGTTTCTCAAATTGTGAGGTTCTTGGACAGGAGGAAGAAACAGGAGTGTTCGAAGTTCTTGAACAGGAGGAAACAGGCGTGTTTACACTCGCGATTACCGTGGATCATGATAAACTCCTTCCAGAGCATCAAAACCTGCCAAGAGATTTCTATCTGTGGGTGTTGAATCGACAGCTAAACCTGCAAGAAATTGGTTGCGCGACCTTAGCAGGTACCAGTCAAGGAATATTCTCCACTCTGAAAAAATGCCACAAACACTCGCTTTTTTTCATGGTTCAGCAATGTTCGAGAGACCAGTAAAAACTATGCTATTGTCCAAAAACAGATAGGTGTGATGTCCTCAGAATTCGTGTTGGTTTTACTCCAAATATCATTCAGAATGTTTCTAGAATAATTAGACCTCTAGGATGCAATTTTGAGGATCGGACGTCTTATAGATTTGTTCTGCATACGCGCATCATATCAAAAACCCACTTGCGCCTACAGTGGCATGTGTTCAACGAGAAAACAGGTTTTTTGAAACCATGGACAATGGTTTTGCTTGGTCTAACGTGGACTTTTTTAACGACTTCCTTTCAGCATGCAAGGTGTTTTAGCCCTTCCGTTTTCTGTTTATTTTCTGTCCCGAAAATGGGTATTCAATCCGAAATTCGGCAGATTCAACAATCATGTGTAACAGTTTGAACTAAGTTCAAAACAAACGATCGTTTTACATTCATCATAAATTTTCTGCAAACTTGGTCCATACAGAAATGAATACCGAGTAGTGACAAGACCGTTCGAAGTAGAACGTTACTTAGCGTACTCCCTTGTGTGCTGTAAAAATATCGTGTGTCGTAACATTACTGGTCACGGCATTTCTCACGGATTATCTGTCGGCCCCCTATCACACACAGTTCCATCAAGAACAACTACAGTTTGTGGTCCAACAAAATTGAGTTTACTTGTTCTCTGTGCTCATCATTACTGGAACTCAAGATGTATGATACATTTCTTACAAGCGGCAATCAGGTACACAAATTTATTTTACAAGGCTGAGTTGTATTCAACTTTGTTCTCTAAACGCTTCTACCAACAGGTTACCCTGAAACTGGCTGTGATAAGGATTTCGAACGTAAGTTACATGAATCACGGACGGTTGCGTGCTTTTCAACTGCCAGTCAGTAGATGCTAACTTTGATTGTTTTATATGGAATGGATGACTGCTGAGTGAAGTGTATTTCAAGGGAATTGTGGTGGATGAACTTTTGAAGGCTAGCGCATGAATATCACAAGTACGGATTTTCCCCTTTCAGGAGTGAAACTGACGTTCCCAGCGAAAGGCTGTGTTTGTGATAAGGTACGTTAGCAACAAGTCAGATGCCTCCGTTCTGTTTTGTTCGACACTTGCCTAGGGTACCTATTTTCTGAGTAGTTTAGTAGCCAAAACTCTTCTCAGCGCTATGGGCCAGAATGTGGTTCTTCCAAACCAAACTATTTCATGTCAGTTGTGTCTGAGACCGATTATGCTGTGCGGACAATATTCAATCGAACTGTATGAAACAACACACAGTGCGATACAACCAACTCTATCTCTCCTTCCCAAAGTGTCCATCACGAAATAAAGCGCGTTCTCCAGAATCGCATGGATTTCGAAATCAAGTGAATTGCAAGCGATTAATCGATACCTTTTGAATTATTGATCAATAAAACGACGGATCGATACTTTAAACCAGCAGTGGTCAAAGAGCGAACTTATTTTCCATCGGATTGGATGCGAACAATATTCATTATTTCTTTAGTTTTGTGAATTGAGAAGGTCCAATTCGGTGTTAGATCTTAGATTTTACCAAATACCTTAGATGGATGAAAATTACGACACGCAAAGAGGAAGCAAGAAGATACAGTCCTTAAAGGACCGATATGAAACAAAGCTCTGATAAGATAACGCCAGATTTCTCTTTCTCAAGCCTACTGAATTTCAAAACCGAACAGACTGTTGATCGATAATCCCTTTAAACTGATCCAATTCCTTTTGCTCGGTACAGTGTTCAGGCATAAAAATGCTCATCAGTTTTTAATTTCCCCGCAACGGGTCTTATATTCATGCTAGCTGAAATCGCGGGATTTTGAAAATGGCCTCAGGATTGAAAAATGCGCTCTACTGGATAGAGCCAGCGAAGCAATACACACCGAGTATATTGCTACATACGGAGTGCAGTTCAACAGGCCTGTTCCTCGAGGAGATGCAGTTCGGCTTTTGGGAGAACTCAACGGAGGTCGCAAGCGTTGTCGTTTCAATATGGTGCCTTGCTACAAGGAGTGATCGTCTCTATAATTCTGCCAGTCTGGTGAGTGCATTTCTGAGAAGGCGATGAGTTTTTTTGCCGTGTTCACCATCTTTCTTCCGTTGACGGATGGTCCAAACGTATCCTTGAATTCACCCGTTCCTTTGTTTTCATTTCTTCCTTCCAGATTTTTCAAATTATCAAGGCACTACATTCTCGTTTCGTGTTGCATAAATATAATTTATAAATCTAAAGTGAAAGTCTTCCCAAAACCCTCCATTTTGTAATCCGTTAATTGGCATCCAGAAACTGCCAGTAAAGACATGTTAGACAGGTTGAGCAGTGTAAGGGTAAGTAGACTCTCAGAAAGCATGCGTTTCCTATGAACATAACTGTCCAGCCTTCCGACAGCGCGACGAATTTTCTCTATCTAGTTAGCGAATGTGAACTGTGGGTCGTCGTTTAGTTACTTCGTCGTTCCCGATCGATTCAGGCAACCCAGATTTGTTGAGTTTCGTCTAAGTATTCAAATTTCCTCTGGAGGTCATCAGAATTGGCCGCCATTCTCATTACAAAAGCAAGCTAGTGCATGAATTCCAAAATAAACGAAACGTAAGCAAGCTGTGAACTGAGTAAACCGGGTCTTCTGACCCGATGGGTTGCTCATTTTGAGAGAGAATGGCAGACCAAGTTTGAGAGTAATTCCATAGTGATCTCGGCGAATCTTCGGGGGACTCTCGGTCTGGTCAAAGAGGTCGTGTAATGGGTTTTCGCGTGTATTAAGACACCACTCCGTCTACTGATTCGCAGCCTGTTACTAATTCTGTGACGGACTATTTTTTATTGACAGTTTGAAATTTGAACAGGAGTGGAAAAATCCGCCATATCCTGCTATAGCCTTAAAGACAGTTTGTAGAGTTTCGAAATTGGGTATTTGATTTTGGTGTTCTAACCTCTTAACTGCACACTTGAACCACCGGCTTTAAATGTACGCACAAATGCTCGATGCGGTGCCTCCAAAATCTTGAGCTGTATGTGTACGGCTGCACAGATCGACAACGGCTCTGCAATTCTCTGAGCTGTGCCAGACAAAATGACTTTGAACGGTCGTGTGACCAAGCAGCATGGGTTGTCGTGTTTTTGTCGGAATCGATCATCCGACCACATGTTGGTAAAAACTGCGTCCAGATGGTCGGTGGACGACTAACATATAAAAACGACAAGACCGAAACTGTCATGTTTCTCTTGACAGACTCATCTGCCTGTCAGCAGAGTGGCGCCACAAACGAACAAAAAAGCAGTTGAAAGACTTTATTTGATTACTCGTGTTGTTGCAAAATTTATGGTCACTATCACGGACAGAGGCCCGAGGATCGAACCCAGGCATGGCCAAGGATGTGAAGAGCAGATGATCTGTGTCAGGGCGCGCCCAGACAGAAGAAAAAGTACATGTGCAGAGAGTGACGCATCCCCAAGGTCACCATCGATACGACGCGTCCGGAAAGCAGGTGAGTTGACGGCTCCCACGAAACCCGGCCTAGCAACACACGCCCAGCGGAGTGGGCCTGAGAGTGTTCACGACCGGAACACCATCACTGGCTGTACGGAGCGAACAAGTGAACGAGCATATTTCGCCATTTAGTCATCCTATATATTACGCAGACGCTCTGTACGTTTTGTCCTGACAATACAGCCGTGTATCCAGTTCTCTGTCTTCTCCCTATCGCGTAGTCTGGCAGGCTCAGTGCAGGCGTAACCAATAGCTCGGCCACCGCACAAGAAACAACAATCTGAAGCAACAGATTTGTATAAATATACTCTCTTTTTTCGAAAAAAAAACATCAAAATAATAGTTTTTTTTAAGTAGAACATGAGGGTGACGGAGACTGCACCTACCTGATGAGCCCCAAGAAGGCCGAGACCGGTCGTGGGTTGTCGATGAGTTTTCAGTAACCTTATGCGTAGTGCATTGCGGACATATATGTATCGAGATATCTCGAATATCGTAGCGACTGAAACACGAGTCGGCCTGGTGAAGCCTGAGAACATCATAAACGAGAGATTCAGCTGGGTTCCAGGTGAGTCTCTCGAAAGAACCAAATTAGTTTGCAGATGAGTGTATATTCGCTAATTTCGTGCAAGTTGGTTTCAAGTAGAAAATAAGGTTGATGGAAACTAGGAGACTGCGCCTACCTGATGAGCCTCAAGAGGGGTAAAACCGGTCGTGGGCAGTCCAGGAGTTTTCAGCAACTTAAACGTAGTGAATTACGAATAATGCGTGTAGTTCCAACTCAGAAGTCTTCGTTTAGATGACAACAGCAATACCATCGGCATAAGTGCCATCACCATATTTTGTGTAAGCATGTTTTTTAAATTCGAGTGTATCGATCGATGCTGGTGTTGCAATAGAACCGTAATCCAAGCCTGCAACAAAAAATCCATGTTTGTTTCTCAGGTAGATCGGCTGAACGATGAAGATCTATAAACTTCCTAATGCGGTGTATCTTCCATTACTTTGACACTTGAAATTTCCCACGTTTCTTCTGTCCTATTTGTAGATCGGCTGAACGATGAATATCTATAAACTTCCTAATGCGGTGTATCTTCCATTACTTTGACACTTGAAATTTCCCACGTTTCTTCTGCTCCTATTTGTAACCCTCGCTACACTTTTGGTGTTTAATGCGTACGTATGAAATTGTGCTTGTTTGTCCCGACCACTTCACTTACTTGTCTTTGATTTTGTGGTGTTTTCACCCTTATTTTGCTTCCATTATAACATTACGTACTTACTTTGTCAACTGCATAAGCGTTTTTTGTTAAAATAGCTCATTGGGTAGCCAGACCACTCCAAGGTCATCCTGTCATCTGTGACCGACCTTATGCACGTGTGAGTGACTCACGTGGGTGCCTGTTTGCTCATTTGGTTGGTACTTTTGTAGTGGACACTTCGCTGTGGACGAGTACCTACTGTCCGAAGTTTGTGAATTTATATCTTACGTTAATAGTACCGTACTGAATCTCAGCTCCGACTTTATTTCGCCTTCCCGGAGGTTCTGGAATTACGCGTCACTCAAAGATACCGTTTGGCTGTTACATGCGAAGAGCAACTGGTATAAAATTGATTCTGTTTTTTCAAAACAAATCTTCCGTAAACGACTTGGTCACACTAGTCGGAACTAAAGAACATGGCTGGATGTTGGCCAAGCGTTTTCGGTTAGATCCTCAAAGAAGTCTCCAGCGGCATCGACGAAGCCAAAAATACACGATTGAAAATTGAACCAAAACCGGAAATGATCTTTTCATAAAATTTGGTGAAAAATGATAAAAACAGTCGTCGGATTTTTGCTTTAGTCTTAAATCTAAGTTGAAACGCCAGGTCGGCACCTGAGCATGGGGTTTAGTATATGAGACAGCCTTGCATTATTTGATGTGAATTTATAAATTCTGCGTCAACCCTTTGGATGGATAGTCACTAACATTTAAATTGCAAAGCTAATTTCTCAGGAAATAAAAAATAGTCTGCCTTGGACGAAGAGTAGTACGTATTCCAAATCGTTCCTTCTCTGATTCGTTACTCTTAATGATAGTCAGAAGCACATCACGTGACGTGAATGAATACGTGTGAAAGCACAATTTACTCACACTGGCGGTCAGTCAATCGCAGTCGAATGTTACGCGTTCAAACCACCAGCGGGCTAATAAAGTGCAGGATGGCAGTGTTTTCTCAAGGACACCTGAATAGTGCTTTGCTGCTTTTCAAGACCAGTTAGAAAACCCTTCTATAGCGTATCGAAAACATTGTGTAGATATCCGGGTCAGCTACTGATGGTTTCCGCGTTACTTCAGATTCTACCAATCAAACGGTACTTGATGTTGGTGATACCAGTCTGACGGACCAATGAGCGAGGTGCACGCAGTCTGCGGTCATTCATATAAATGTAGAGTGACCTCAATCCACAAAAAATTGCCCTTCACCAATATGAACAACCTTTTGCCACTGTTGCTCCTAAACATATTTAGAACAGCTCAAAGTTCGGGAGCTCTGCACAGTAAGTCTTGTGTCTACGCTCAGTTTTTGTCCATTAAATAATTGTGTCTCTCGTATAATCCAACAAAAGCTGAACCTGTCGCTTTCACAATGCTATCATGTCAAGTAAATTTGGAATAAATATTCAGATGTTATCAACCCATCTTGGGAGTTTACTTTTTTCGCATTTCAGCTATCTCTGTCCAGTTGGATCCCGAAAGATTCAGTGTTGATCGTTCGAACCCGTGCAAGTCGGTAAGAATGAAACATGAAACCATTCTGATTCAGTTTTGGGATTTTGCGGCAACGATATTTTGTTCATAGTCACACCACTCTCGTTTGAGCTATCGTCCTCCTGTTCTGGCGTAGTTATTTCGGTGAGTCCACACCAAAGGGAAGCACTTGACTCGAGTTTCGCTCTTATTAGAGCTCATCAGCAGTACAAATCCAATGGCCGTGCCGTGATTTGAACCCCATACGTGTGACATGCGAGGCGAGCGTGTGACCACTACGCCACCAACGCACGTTGGACGCAACTGAACGCGTTGGACGCGTCTGAACAGGCGAACGTGTTCACACTTGAGCGATGTGATTGATGTGTCGACTTCTAATTCTCTATCTTGGCCTTGCAATGTCACCCTTTCATATGTACATCTTGTTCGTGTTTTAGCTAAGCGAACTGAACGAAGAATACTGGAGAAGGAGACGATTCTCAAATTGTGAAGTTCTTGAACAGGAGGAAACAGGCGTGTTTACACTCGCGATTACCGTGGATCGTGAAAAACTTCGCCCAGAGCATCAAAATCTGCCAAGAGATTTCTATCTGTGGGTGTTGAATCGACAGTTGAACTTGCAAGAAATCGGTTGTGCAACTTTGGCAGGTGAGATTCAAAACGTTGGTACAGAAGGTGTTCGCTGTGAACTACTCTTAGTCGGTGGTTACTGAGTTATGTAAACAACTAGAGTGACGTGAAACTAACCTATCTGCCCCCATATGCCTATTCCATTTCCACCGGACTATTCGTATCGAACGTGATATGTGCTTTGCTTCGGGAGCGGGTGGGTGTTATTTAATTCTCTGCAAAAGAATGCCATATTAACCTTTTCGGAGAGTATTGACACTTAACACTATTCTAAAAAAACGCCCAGCTGTAGCACCCTTTCGGTGCCTAACTGCCATGCCACCCAAAGGCTGCACGAGGGCTGGGATACTGCCAAGTTGCCCAAGCCTAGGCAGGGAGAGTTGAGAGGCAGAGGTCGGGTTCGAACAACGGACCTTTCGGTCAGTAAATTCGCGCTCTAATCACTTGGGCCATTTCGCCATCTAATTCTCTATCAAACAACTCTGGCTGGTACGACCAGTACTTACTTTCCGAGATGCCGTCTACTAGCAAAGCTAAAACTCTGTTCTCAAGCATGACTGAAACTGAGGTCCAAACACTTTAAACTGTTAAATTTTCTCACAACCTTGGCGCAGCTTGCGTTATGTTGTTCGATTACTGAGAATGCACAGACTTAAGGTGGGTTCACGCACGGACGGATGAATATACCGTGATCAGATCAATAAATCTCAGTGAATTAAAGCGAAGTAATCTTTGGTCGGACTGATTTGATTTCCGGCACAATGTCAACGCAAATTCGTTCGATACCTTTTTAAGTGTTCCGGATATAACATGGTGTGTGACACCCAGTTGAAAAGCGCTTCAAACGGAAGGCTCAACTGAGACTCCGTTTGCTCGGATATTATTCTGAAAATAGAAGCATGGCATCATCTATCCTCAATCGGGCTTTTGACTGCTAAAAAAGTTTATGAAAGCCAGAGGGTAGCTCTGAAGTTGGCGAAACTGACAGTGGGCTGTCCAAATCTCTTGGAAGTGTTGAAGCTACAGTTTGGAAACCGGGAATTAGCTTGCTTCTAACAAGTAATGCGCCCTTATGGACCTAACATTTCAAGCTCTGTTTGAGCCGTATGTCTGCTGAATTTTTTTGTTCTACATGAGGTGATGCGTTTGATGAAAATTTCTCAAGCTTGAAGGGCGTGATAAAAGTGAAGTTGCTCCAGGTGAACAGGAGAAGGCATTCGCTGTGGAGTTATTTATTAGGAAATGCCAACTGACCAATTACAGACTATTGGACAGGGAAGTAAAACTCTCATTTGCATCTCATTTACAAAAACTGGGCATCCATCTTCTCCTAAACGCGTCTTATTGAGCTTTCCTGGATATTCATTGACTGCGATCATTCCTCGCTCAAATTCAAGCAAATGTTACAAAGCGACTCCACAAATTCCGCAACACAGCTAACTTCCAGACGAAGTCAATCATTGGCGCCATTCCATTGATGTTTCTTTGCGCAGTATGCTTCAGAGTACCGTTACGAAAATATTCAATAAAATTTCTTCTCCTGTCAGAGCCAGGAATCTCTGGCGATTTAATCAAGCGTGTGACTTTGAAAGTAAATATACCATCGAAATGCTATTTAACTCAGGGACCGATTAACTCAGCCTCCGGGGACCAAGCTTACTTTGTGAGACCAAAGTAGAACCAAACCGGTATTGGACTGTCTGTGGATTTTCAGCAGAGACCCATAATTACCAAATTTACGGAAATAGATATATTTTGACAGTCAAACTTAAGAAACTGTACTAGTGATAAATTTAGGAGTTCTGTGCTTTTTTGTTAAATTGATGATGCCTTGAGTAAACCTTACACGGTAATTTGTTTCCGTTATTCACTGAAAGTTATCTGTTATAGTAATAGTTCGTTTTCTGCTACAAACACACAGCGTTTCCAAGATTAAAGCAATTGATGATGCCTTGAGTAAACCTTACACCTTAATTTGTTTCCGTTATTCACTGAAAATTATCTGTTATAGTAATGGTTCGTTTTCTGCTACAAACACAACGTTTCCAAGATTAAAGGTGTTTCATTCTTAAGAACGTGAGTAAAGTGACTCATTGGTTAGAGAGCAGATTCACTGACCGGAATGTCCGTGGTTCGAACCCGGGCATTCTTTGAAGGTCAAATTTTCCAAACGTAGCATAAACTAGGAAATTTAGCCGAATAAAAGCGAATTCAAAACTTGAATTTTGTTTGCACATGTTTCCTCTATGATCCCATCTACAGGTTATCCTGCAGAAAGCCGGGGTGATTATTTTGAACGTAAGTTGATTAAACAAAGAACCTTGCGGTTTGCTCTACGTGATTTTGATTGGGTTTATTCTAAATGACATTTACTGCCTGTTGTTACTCTCAAGAGCTCCGTGGCAACTTCGCGTATCACGTTCTCAATTCTAAGCATCGCTGTCGTTAGATGATAGAAACCCATTGCAAAAATCTGTCTTTTCAGGAGCCAGACTGACATTCCCATCCAAATGGTGCATGTGTGAAAAGGTAGGTTGACAGCGTGGCAACGTATTTTGCTCAATGCAATTTTAATATAACTCTTCATTGCGCCTGCTCTCAACAAGAAAGATTAGTGCTTTGATAGTAAGCAGACAAACCAGTTTGTGGTGAAATATATGGAATAAAGGACAATGATAAATAAAAAACAGAATCCTCTTGGAGCAAGTCATTCAGACTCAACAGGACGATTAACTGGCATTTACGCTGTTTTGTGCATGCTTCCTGGATTTCTTATTCCAAAGCCCCAATCGGTATGGATGCGGCCAAACGGTCACGTGAGGTTTTATCGATTCACCAGTTGAATGATGACGAGATAGACTTAAGCGGTAGTGAAAAATGATCAAGCCATCCTTGCTATTAAGCTATCAGTATGAGAATCATTTTGTCATGCAATCATGTGATAGAGCTGTGGTGACCTTTTTGAAAGGTTTATGTCAACTTTCAGTAAATGCTTTAAGAAGGCTAGAATTACACTGCAAACGATCGAGAGAGCGTGGGAGAACAAAAACTGCTTAGATAAACCTGCAGTGTGACAGTAATAAATTTTATGCGCTTTTCGTGAAAAAGTATCTGGACAAAAGGTATCAAGTAAAATATTTTTGTCCGGACCAGTAAAATGAAAGGTGGTTTTCAATTTGTAAGCTTTGTTTGGCAGAAAATAATGAGGTGTTAGTGTTTTTTCTGGCTTGATGTGTTCATCGTAACTCTAAAAGCTTCATCTTCATTTACTTTCATCATCACTTTTACACATTTGCACTAGCTTCAATCTCGAAAGTTTGAAAATGGTCTTCGGATTGAAAAATGTATTCTACTGGATAGAGTCACGGAACCGTTACACACCGAATATGTTGCAACGTATGAAGTAAAGTTCGATCATCCTGTGTCACGAGGGGATGCGGTTAGACTTTTGGGAGATCTCAACGGAGGTCGAAAACGTTGTCGCTTTAATATGGTTCCATTGTCCAACGACTGAAAACCACCCCGAACAACATAGTGAGTGTATTTGCTACTAAGTGATAATTGCCTTTATGTGTTCTTTCTCTTTCTTTTAGATTACTCGAAATCTCTCAGCAAAACACCAACACTTGTGCTTTTTTTGGACGATATATAGGTTTTCAATCCAAATAATGATTTTTTCACAAACAGAAACAGAAACTTAAAACCCAGTACAGCAGGTCGAAGGAAATCTGGTAATAATCGTAGTGGGATTAAAAACCAGTGAGCATGTCCAAATGGTTGGCACAGATTCCCTCCTATAAAGATCCTTATGGCTGTTGATTCCTTTGTCTTGTGAGAAACGAGCGGTCAATCAAGCAGAAAATAAGTTTGGCAAGAATTTAGGACTGTCTGATCAAAAACGAGAAGGGCATATTTGGGGTCCTCGCGACTCTCTGCGATTTGCAAGATGCATTGCGTTCTTGCCGTCAGTTTCCTCCCAGATTGCCTGTCTCGAAGATTCCGACGTTTCAGAATGCCTGCGATAGACGAGCACCTGATCGGCCTCGTAGCTGAGTTTTCCACGTGACAAGCTTGCCTTATTCATCTCAAAAAAATGGTAGGAAAATTGAGTCCAGCGGTCCTCGCAGCGGACAGCAACCTGCGTCAAAGTTACGAACCAGACTTTGCAAACGACTGCTTTATTCTGAAGTTTTCACGAAGACCGCACTTTGCCGTCCGTCTGTTGCCGGACGCAGAATTGTGCTTCTACGAATCCTTGGAACCGCGAGATGGGTACCAGTCAAATATTATACCATTTATAAAGTAGAATAGAGTCATTTTCAAGTGAATGGTTTTCATTCTCTGTTTCGTAGAACGACCTTTAGCCTAGCAGTTTGAAAAATAAGTCTTTCGGCGACGAGTGACTGACCAGCAGCTTTATGAATTCAAAATTACGCGGGGTCTAGTTCCACTCATCACATCACGTGGTCACCTATCGACTGGCTCCTCGGGCAGCACCTTCTCGGATGAAATTTTCACCCTTGTGAAACTGCACTTTCTATGAGCTCTCGAAAAACATTTATTTTTAGCCGAGAGGATTTTGATGCCTGACTTATTTTGGTTCACGCCCGCTTCGAGCGCTATATTTTATGTAACCGGCAACAAAGTGTTTGGATGGTTGAGCCTTTTCTAACTCACGTTTGACGATAATTAATTATATCACGTGGATTCTCAAAGAGTGAAAATGTTCATCTTTTCGAATCAAACGGTGTCTGTTTTTTAACGACGGGGTGCACATTTTGCTTTATATACAGGTATGCGAACAGCACTCATTTGCAGCATTTTGGCGCCCTTTAGAGACAGGTGAAAACAGAAAACCAAGCGACTCTAGGCTCAGATTTGGAGAATGGAGCAACTTAGATGTTTTCGTAATAAGTGAGCCTGATTTTATAACTGCTAGCTACTTCGGAAAGAAAACTCAGGCTCTGGTTCCATTCAGTAGTGTTGTACTGACACATCGTGATGCTGTCGATTCGAGAGAAAGTGTCGTCACTCTGTCACCGCTTGAACGGATCACAGATAGCCTTCTCAACAACGTGGCCTCACTGAAAGTAAACTTACCCTTTCACGTAAGTTTCTGGGATACGGTCAATGGCGTGCATCGGGTATTGATTTGTTTTGCTGATGAGATCAAGGTTATTTGAGTAGTATGTAAGTTATTGGGAATTCTATAGGAAATTTGCCCTTCAGTCGTGTGCGTCTTCTGTGAGCTCGCAGCTAATCAATCCATATATTGCCTCTGGTTGACTTCTAGTACCTGGAGACATGCGTAGTCAGAATGGGTCTGAAATAGGCCCCTTATTTATGGAATTTGAGCGGTTTTTCGTATGCGTGACGTGCTAATTTCAATACGTTTGATTTGGCTGTGAAGTAGTGTGCAAACCGACCATGTTCCGATAGAACACAACTTATCGATCGGAATTATTTTTCCAGTAATCGGTTTATATCAGGTTCACTGCCTATTTGAAACTTCGATTCATCATCTTCTCCATTGTCCGGCTCTAGAAACACAAGACTGTCCATCAGTCTTGTTTTTTAACTTATCGACCAAAGCCTTCTATCGAGAATATGAGAATCCATGCGGACTCTGTCAGCCGTGCGATAATTCAATAAAGTCACTATGTAATCGATTGTTTTATTTTGCATTGGGAGACGTTCTCGCCAACCTAAGAACAATGTGGTGACAACCAAACCAAACTTTCATAGCTGGGTGATATGTTTGCTGGAGGATAGAGGGCATGGAATCGAATGGCTGTTGAGCCAAAGCAAAAAAATGTATTTTGTTTTGATTTATGCCAAATGAAGCGGTCGCTGCCAGTGGAAGCCCAGAGGTTTTGATATTCCGAAAACACATCATGAGCTTTTGCCAGGTTACAAATTGTTCACCTTTGTGCGACCCGGAACGGAACGCGTCAGATAACTTTTCAGTATAAACGGCACTTGCTGAACGTGTTCCGTGACTAAACTATCTGCTCTGTAATACACAGCCCGTTTTTTAAAGGTTTTGCTGAGAACACACTAACGTCATCCAAGGCCTGAGACAAACAGACGAACCGGTTGTACTGAAAACACCTCAGATAATCTATTTTTGACTGGCTTCCTACAGAAGAGCCATTCTGAAGTCTGGGATTTGAGAACCTAAATTAATCTATCTACAAGTGACACAAACTTGGAGATGGGATGGGAAACTTTGAGGTTCTTGGGTTGATTTTATCTGACCAACCTTCACAGTTAAACGAAGAAAAATGTCGAAAAACTTCAGTGCTACTAGAAAACCCACAATGTATCCCGCACGAATGAAGTTCAGGTACTAGCGAAATACACACATTCGCAAACAAATTTAATTCTCCGAAAGAACTCCCCCGAACCCCACACCATCT
>NW_008751736.1:1142688-1153479 GCF_000715545.1 Opisthorchis viverrini
TATATATGACCCGTAAGATCTGACGTTGTTGTTTGAATACCAGGGTTCTAACGTAAAGACGAACATCGCCCTAGCATTTGAAGTCGTTTACTTCATTGTGTTTTATCACTGTATAGGTGGAATGGATCGCAAGATATAAAACCTTCCTACGAATCCCCAGTGCTTCTCCTTGAATTGAAAGGGACTACATGAGATTTGATTGGCTTAGGTTCGTGGGAACCGTGTGGGCTGTGATTGGCCGCGAGGCACGTGACCGTGAAGTTTACTGGTCAAACATAGTCTACAATCGGTGATATGGTTTGAATGTGTTCGAGTGATTCCGACAAAACGGTGGGAGTTATAATTTTTTTACGTTATAAATTTTTTTACGTGACATCACCCTGGAGACTATCACACGCTCCATTCCTCTGAAATTCAAAGTGGAATTTTGGCATCTACATAGCCACAATGGCTTGGAGTATTAGATGGCGGTTTGAAAACTGTTTGACTTTGTGATACATGGTCTGTTGGGACAATACGGCTATTATTTCAGTGTGCAAAATCTGATATGATGACCACTTTCATAATCAAACTCAATGATTCATGACGAACTTCGGTACAAAGTACGACGCCAGAAGCTAGTCCTGTAGTGTTCTCTGAAGTATTGCATACATGACTATTCAAATACTGTTAAGGAGAATGAAGACAGTAAGATTCAAACAACCTAGTGGGGAGTCTCTGAGGTATGCAGTTGACATCATTTTCTTACTGTAGCAAAGGAGTCCACCACATAATTAGTGGTGCAGTTGAGCAAACCTCCCGTAAAAATCCAAACACTGAGTGCCCCCCGATCTCCATGCTGTTTCAGGCAAAGCCCTCTGGCTTGGGTTAGACATAGTACAGACTGTGGCACCATATTTGGTCTGGCCAGTATCCCGGCGTTTATCCCGAGTATATGCGGGATTGTTTCTTTATTAGACTACCCAAGAAAATCGTTTGCCAAGTGAACTACCGGTGAAAAAAGGTCTTTTTGCTGGGTTATTAGCAATGCCAACCGGGAGAATGAAGACAGTAAGATTCAAACAACCTAGTGGGGAGTCTCTGAGGTATGCAGTTGACATCATTTTCTTACTGTAGCAAAGGAGTCCACCACATAATTAGTGGTGCAGTTGAGCAAACCTCCCGTAAAAATCCAAACACTGAGTGCCCCCCGATCTCCATGCTGTTTCAGGCAAAGCCCTCTGGCTTGGGTTAGACATAGTACAGACTGTGGCACCATATTTGGTCTGGCCAGTATCCCGGCGTTTATCCCGAGTATATGCGGGATTGTTTCTTTATTAGACTACCCAAGAAAATCGTTTGCCAAGTGAACTACCGGTGAAAAAAGGTCTTTTTGCTGGGTTATTAGCAAATGCCAACCGACCAGGTACGGACTACTGGACAGGGAAGTAAAACTCTCATTTGCATCTCATTTAAAAGACTGGACATCCATCTTCTCCTGAACGTGACTTCTTGAACTTTTCTGGATATTCATTGACTCCAATCATGCATTGCTCAAATCCAAGCAAATGCTAAAAATGGACTCTATAGATTTCGCAAAAGATCTCCCTTTTCAAGAAACGCAGAGCGAATTTACAAGAACGAAACATACTACTTGAATGCCCCCCATCAGTAGTATCACTGTCACACCGGTAGTCATGAAGGCTAAAATAACTATGGAACATTCTGAAAAAGGATCAATCAAATTTCGTGCAAGAGACCTATCCAAAATGGTACGCATTACCCGTCGCCAACGCAAAATTTCCCTGTCAGTCGTAACTTTCCAAAGTCATGGATTCGCACCTCGGTGCTACTGATTTCGCCTCATTTTATCTTAGACTTCCGACACCTCATTTTCTTCGCGTTACGTGTCTGAGGTGGAACTTATCCGGGACCGACTGTCTAAAAGCCGACAGTGCCACCATCTGTCCGCTGCGGAACACGATGCCACTGGAGTGAATCGAGAGTTTATTCGGAATTCGGAAGAACATCGGTTAGTCCGTCATGATTAAAGGTGACCGGTCCACACACATAACTGAAACGAGAGTTCTGACAGAACAGAGCACTACTCTGTGTCCTAGGGAAAAGTTGTCGACGCTCATTACTGGATGCTCTCAAGTGATGGTCTCTGAAACAAATTTGCGGTGGTCACACATGAACTTAGGTGTCCAGTGACCGGCAGTTACTGTAAAACAGGAACAAGAAATCCTATTGAGTCATTTCACTGCCTAATTCATAGCGAAATTCCGCAAACATGTCCTATCAACCTACATAAAAATTGGTTTAAAGCGCTTACTAGTGTACTCAATCGAACTGCTGATAGCGCGATATGGTGCGTTTTCCTAACTACCGGAACAGTGACTCAGCAACTCTCACCTGGTTATGTCAATCAACTGAACCGCCCGACAGCGGTTCATCCCCCAGACAGCCTACTGGAGTCGTTTACTTCTAAGGACAAGGGATTGTTTCTTTATTAGACTACCCAAGAAAATCGTTTGCCAAGTGAACTACCGGTGAAAAAAGGTCTTTTTGCTGGGTTATTAGCAAATGCCAACCGACCAGGTACGGACTACTGGACAGGGAAGTAAAACTCTCATTTGCATCTCATTTAAAAGACTGGACATCCATCTTCTCCTGAACGTGACTTCTTGAACTTTTCTGGATATTCATTGACTCCAACCATGCATTGCTCAAATCCAAGCAAATGCTAAAAATGGACTCTATAGATTTCGCAAAAGATCTCCCTTTTCAAGAGACGCAGAGCGAATTTACAAGAACGAAACATACTACTTGAATGCCCCCCATCAGTAGTATCACTGTCACACCGGTAGTCATGAAGGCTAAAATAACTATGGAACATTCTGAAAAAGGATCAATCAAATTTCGTGCAAGAGACCTATCCAAAATGGTACGCATTACCCGTCGCCAACGCAAAATTTCCCTGTCAGTCGTAACTTTCCAAAGTCATGGATTCGCACCTCGGTGCTACTGATTTCGCCTCATTTTATCTTAGACTTCCGACACCTCATTTTCTTCGCGTTACGTGTCTGAGGTGGAACTTATCCGGGACCGACTGTCTAAAAGCCGACAGTGCCACCATCTGTCCGCTGCGGAACACAATGCCACTGGAGTGAATCGAGAGTTTATTCGGAATTCGGAAGAACATCGGTTAGTCCGTCATGATTAAAGGTGACCGGTCCACACACATAACTGAAACGAGAGTTCTGACAGAACAGAGCACTACTCTGTGTCCTAGGGAAAAGTTGTCGACGCTCATTACTGGATGTTCTTAAGTGATGGTCTCTGAAAAAAATTTGCGGTGGTCACACATGAACTTAGGTGTCCAGTGACCGGCAGTTACTGTAAAACAGGAACAAGAAATCCTATTGAGTCATTTCACTGCCTAATTCATAGCGAAATTCCGCAAACATGTCCTATCAACCTACATAAAAATTGGTTTAAAGCGCTTACTAGTGTACTCAATCGAACTGCTGATAGCGCGATATGGTGCGTTTTCCTAACTACCGGAACAGTGACTCAGCAACTCTCACCTGGTTATGTCAATCAACTGAACCGCCCGACAGCGGTTCATCCCCCAGACAGCCTACTGGAGTCGTTTACTTCTAAGGACAATTATTCTTCGAGAAATACACTCATTTGCAAATCAATTTGGTTTTCACAAGAGACTCAACTGAATCTCTCTTTTATGATGTTCTCCAGCTGAATGTGCTGCACATAGGACACCTCATGATTCATTTGGCACGATGTTCGAGATATTGCAGTATATTTTCATGAAGGAAACTACACACAAGTTTACTGAAAACTCTTTAACCCCCCACGACCGGATTCGCCCTTCTTGAGGTTAATCAGGTGGGCGCAGTCCCCGAGTTTCGTTAAGGTTTCCGTCGTACAGTTTTCAACAGCTTATGGGTAGTTTCCTTTGTGAAGAAAATTTGTCTAGTGGTGGGCATATTACGTGTAGGTAGACAAATACCAGCCACATTTGATGTTCAACACCTGAGTTTGCGTCCCCTGTAGATGAAACATACTGAGAAAGCTGGGATTCGCATCCCAATACAGTGTCTCATATTAAACACAAAAAACAATACTCACGCTAAAACTTTAACACCGAAGAAACATTTATTATTTTTAATCTGGACGTACAAGCCTTATGGAGGTTTAATGCGAATAAACTGGTATTACAAAAATTGTTGAAAAAACACCCTTTTTTCTACAACAAGATGAAGGCGGTATGAGACACAGCATGTTTAACATCAAAGAAAAAGGGACGCGGGAGACACTTTGAGGAGAACCCCACCCACACACAAAGATGAGGGGAATGAAGATTATGGGTGAGGTACTCGTGAGGAGCTTCACGGGACCATATCACGCANGATCATGCCATCCACAGAAAAATTCGCTTCATCGCTCCATAAAATATTCGGAAAGATTTCTTCATTGCCCAGCAGCCAGTTAACGAACGTGGCACGTTGCTCTCCGTCTTCTTCCGTGATGTTTTGTAATAAAGTGAAATGATATGGGTAGAGATGAAGGTGGCGTCTCATAATACAATGCACGCTGGCGCGGGGAATGCCGGTCAACTGAGACACCTGAGTTATTGACGAAGATGCCATGGTGCTCTGGAACTGAAGTTGCTCGACGGCAGTCTGTACAATGGGCGCTCGTTCATCACTCAGAGACTTTCTCCCTTTGCCAGGAAAATCCAATAGAGATCCAGTGGACTCAAATTTTGCAACAAAGCGTGTAATGGTCGACACGGTGGAAGAATCTTTGATGAGACCCTGTTTGGTTTTGTAACCAGGACGTGCAGCGGTGGTGCTTCCAACAAGGGAATAGTAAAGTTTGAGAATTTCACTGCGTGTACTGACATCCATTGTAAACCAAAAAGCAAACACTTGCACACAAAATCTCCTTTATGTGACTACTAATAATAAAAAATTTTGATATCGTTTCTTGGGCTACGTTTACTTACCCAATCAAATTTTGCGTTTATTATGAGACGCCCTGTTTTTTGAGGTTTCTAGACGTTCATGGGCCTTAGACGACCTGTATGTACTCAATACTTCAGTAACTGATTCAAGATCAGGTTCGCTTCTCCCAGAAGCTTAACAACGCTTAAAGGCTTTTGAAATACAAAACTCACAAAAGTGACGTCACTATGCACATTATAAGTGCGCTTCCATCTGCCCATTTTCGACAGCATTTGCTGAGACTGTGAAGGGACGACGCCATTTCAAATCTGCTTTCTGATAAGTTCGCTGTTACGTGTTAGGCCGCTCGTAGAGGGATAGCGCGTCTTTTAAAATAATCTTAAAAGGCAAGCACACTTGTAAAAAAACAATAATAAAGAACAAACTTTCCATCTGCAATGTCATTACTCCATAAGTCAGTCAAAGCCTGTGACCATGTGATGTGGATCCCGTGACTGAAGGATAAGCGGCACTTTATCCTCTCCAAGTGAGTCCCTGATGACTAAGCACTCGTGTTTGAGCGGCTAAATATTCAAACGACCATCCGGGAGATCATGAGTTCGAGACTTTGTACTGAAGTTTTGTAAGATACGCACTATTGACAATCTCCAATAAGGAGGAAACATCTGTAGCCCTCCAGCATGGATTAGCTTCACAAACAGAAAAATGTTCCATTAAAATTTCTACGATCCAAGTGCCTTTTTGTATGTCTGTTAGATCCAGTTTGGGTGCCCAAGGGTAGAACAGTTTTGTTACTTCTACGGGTAGGATGGATCGATTTTGCGAGGCGCTCACTGTAGTACTTTGCAGACAGACTATCTGTTTTGTGTGACTTGGGAAGCGTTTCTCAGATTTTTCCAAATTCTTTACAGATTTGTTGAAACTGAACGCATGCAAATGGGAGAAGAGAAGGAGTACAGGTGTGCGCCTATAGGCCAATAGGTTTCCTTTCGTTTCTGTGGGTGAATTTGGCGTACATTACACAATTTATTGTTCGCGATAGAATGATAGCTCCTCACATGGCAGTGTTTGGAGGGCGTTTCAAACGGTTTTCACCAGAAATCTTAACCTGTGTCTCACGACTTTGGGTGTTTGGCTTGGACAAGCCTCACTTGTACGGTGTACCTTTTTGGAATCACCATTCGTAGCTTTCTGAGTTTCCTTGCCCACGTATTGAGCCTCAACCAAGCTGAAATCTCGGAAAGGCAAAGAGTCGATTCCGCCACATACATTTAGTGAATTCCAATCAAGACGAAACAAGTATTGGATTGCTTCTCACTACCGACCACATCCTGTTCGCTGATTTTCCGTAGGTCACTTATTTTCCCTTAACACTCGTGATATTAGACTCTCTCCGGCTTTGTCGTATTTCGATCATATCTGCTCAGTTTAGCACGCGATCGTTCATCCTGCCAGGCTATAGGCCCGCCAGATTATTTGTGCGATCCGTTTTGGAAATCTGGGGATCTGAGGCCGTTAGGGACAACGTTTTTGTGGTGACCATTTCTTTCCTTTTATTCATACAGGCTGATTTAAAATCCACACAGGGACACACTTTAGGACAGCTCAGTGAATAAAGCGTAGGTCCGTAGGTCCCTGGTTCGAACCCAAACCCGGCATCTCGACTGATCCTCTCTAGACTTGTACAACCTAGCAGTATCTCAACCCTCGTGCTTCCATCAGGTAGCATGGTCCCCAGGCACCAGAGAAATGAATGAATGACTTTAGGGATGAAGCTCAACTTTTCACATTTCTGTTTTACCTGAGACGCAATGTGCACCGATTCCGAAATTGTTTCTGTTCTTTCGTACAAGAATATTCCATCACGGAATTTCGAGTTAGAAGTGAAGCGTCCCCTTCGGATTTAAGGCATGCGTGCTTCTGAATCAGTAAGTAGTCCCATAATGAACTAGGCAAAGAACAGTTTTCAATATCTAATGAACATTTAAAATGCGACTCCCGTCCAAAACAACAATCTAAACAAAAGTTACATCAATTTCAGTCAACACATGTTTTCAACTAAATACCATCACAAACAGCTAGTATGTTAGCAGTACCCAAAGAAGACAGCATGCTTGTGTCTTCGTACCGACCTGTACTCATCTGACCACCAAGGATATTGAGCACACTGAACCCAATTTGAACGATGACACACCGCTTGCAGTCGATCAGCAGCCCATCAAAGTGAAGTGAAAGATGTCGGGTAAAGACAGT
Organism: Opisthorchis viverrini; assembly: GCF_000715545.1. Taxonomy (NCBI): domain Eukaryota; kingdom Metazoa; phylum Platyhelminthes; class Trematoda; order Opisthorchiida; family Opisthorchiidae; genus Opisthorchis; species Opisthorchis viverrini. Next base: position 1,149,912 of record NW_008751736.1, read on the forward strand.
AGCTACTGGTTAGAAAATCTTGGCTAACTGTGACTCATAATCTACAATCAGTGAAAAGCGAATAAGGGCACTGATTACTATCTGGAGCTGTGGTCTTATGGCCCCGATTGTTCTTATGTGAATTCAACCAACTCAGTAATTATTCGCGAAAATTACAAACTGCGTGGAACACACAAGTCAAATAAAAGCCAGTGGAGCCGCAGAAACCTGGACCATGACGCAATATCAATCACTAACGGACCAGTCATAACAGGAGAAAATGAAACTGTGGAGCGGTTGAATACAGGAAATGCAGACCACGACGCAACACAGTTCACGATCGGGCCAATCAGACTCTAAGTGAAACAGTTAATAAATAGCCACTCAGGTTATAGCTTAAAGCTGCTCTTTGCAAACTATATAATATAAGCAGCCTTGAACTGATGGCTTCTCCCTAAATTGTGACGAAACGTCTGCAACTCAGCCACTATGTTCGGCGTACACATCAACAGTCAAATGATCGACTACCAAATGGTCTGAGTTCACCAGGTATCCAACAACGTGTGCTATATACCAGCATGCCATGTTTAATGATAAACTTATTGAAATGAACGTCGCTTGCACTTAAAATTGAACCAAAATGGGTTAAAATTCAAGTCTTTATATTTCAGTAACTTTCCGCATCTTAACATACCGATAATTGCCTGTGACCGTTTATTTATCATCTGATCATCTGACCTTCCGTAGTTTACTGCTAATTTCAAGGTCTGTCTCGTCTTGCAAGGTCTTTTCCTTAATCGCTAGATAAGTTGCAGAAGTACTCACGCATGCCGTACTTTCCCCAGCAGCCACCGCTTTTGAAGAGAGATCTGAGAACTGCTGAGAGAACTACTGTGGAGTGTTGTCTCACCAAGAAATAGCTATTTGAGAAGCTCATGAAATAAATAAATAAATAAATAAAAAAATAAGTCTTTTTATTTATTCATAATAACACAACTCGACAGGCTAAGATAGGAGTGAGTTCCCCACTGGTCCTTTAACTTACCTTGGACAGTCAGCTTTTGTACAATGGAGACTGATCTAAGGTCACTCAAGGGAACCTTTATCGTTTTATAATTACGCTAAGGTAAATCAGTTACTGAACATGACTCCATCTTTTCCTAAGTTGCTTTACAAGGTTAAACCACGTAGCTGGAATTAGATACCTTGCAAGAGCAAGGTACCACGCTTGGAATAGTTTAGTGGCTAAGACCAGAACTTACTGACTCAAACTTTCGTGGTTCAAACCCAACCCCGGCATCTCGCAAGTTTCTGCCTAGGCACGAGCGACCTGGAAGTTTTGTGCTTCCTTTCAGCAACATGGCAGCTAAGCCCTAGAAGGATGTTACAACCGGACGATTATTATTTTCAAAACTACAAAAAAGAGGTCATTGTTCCCTCAACGTAACGTGTCACCTTAAAAAACGCCTCTTGTTGTTTATCAGAGTTGAGGACCCGTCGTTTTTCGATTTAATACCTTGTGATAAGCAGAAAAACTAATTTCAAATAAGGAGAATTTGGCTGTAATTTGCGAAGCATTTTTCTGAAACTGAGTTAGTAGATAGCGCGCGCTTGAATCGTCCTTATTAGAAAGTACAAACAGGAGACAGGAAGGGGCCGTACGTTCCTGTATGCTTCGTTGACTTACTGATATTAGAAAGATGATGATCCAGACAATCGCTCAGTTACCATGAAAATACGCTACTAAACGACGTTCCTTCATCTGCAATTCGCGGAACCCTTATGAGTACGGGAAGTACCTGGTGAGCGCTTACGGGTAAACTCCTCTTATAAATCTATAGAAACTCACTGAATTTTGAATGTGTAAGCATGTGAAAAATCTTGTGGAGGTAAACCCTGAAAAGATTTGCCTTTTTGATTATTTAATACCCCGCATATGAGCTTTTATAGACAGTCCCACCGACAACACAACTTCGATGTAAAACTGCACTGAGTCATTCATATCTGTGATGAACATGACTGATACTCTATTCGTTGCTCTATTCATTATTCTCTTGTTTTAATATTCCATATGCTGTACTTATTCGCCAATTCAAATACATACGTGCTGATTGTTACGCTTAGCTGAATTCTGGATTTCTAGTTTGTTGGGTTGTACCGATATATGTACGAAACTTAATTCTCACAATATCCCTGGTCCCTGACCTTGGAGAGGCTACTGGGGACAGCCATTATAATCGCGTCTGACGCTTCAGGTAGCAAAGCTCTCTGACGGTCTACGCCCACGCCCAAGTCTGAAACTAACTCCGGCATGATAAACCAATTGTTATTAGTGTGAGTTATTTAAAAAGTTAGCACTTAACATTTTGCAGATCTCCGGTTTCAAGGACCGACGATTAGCGCTACCAAAGTGTTCGGATGTGAGTGAAACTCAAATCCATTGATTCCGCTCTCTCACCCTGAAAAACTGGAAAGCATGCGTCTTAAGAGAAGAACGATCGTTTGTACCAGATTAATATTGACAAGCAATTGCCACCTGGGACTAGGGGTCGTTAAGAAAACCTTCGTTGAGACTGTAAAGTTCTCAAGTTTCATAGTCGTTAAATTTTGAATGCACTAAAATAGTGGTCCACTTGAGCGTGTCACTAACCACAGTTGAGTGAAAACAGATGTTAAACTACAGTTAAAATGAGGGTGAGTCAACACTCAATCCTGAACGACAAGTATGCCACGTACCTACCAAAAGACCAGCACACCTTCAACGATGGAGTTTGAACTACTGCTTTCAAACTTTAATGACCATTGTTCCACCAACCATCACGCACCAAGGCTGTTTGTCAGTTTTTATCAGTTTTCCTCACTACTGATTTCCACCATTATTAACGAATACTCTGGGCTATTTAGACACTTGTAAGTTGTCCGCGTACACAGTTTGCATTATAGGCTTCTCCGGATTACCCACGGTGGTTGGCATCCAAAAATTTGTCCTTAGTTGAATCTGTGTGTAAACCGCGTTAAAAACCCGTCCACCAGTGATTTTTCAGGAGTGAGCGCACAGTGCTGACACAGGGTTTGGTGACTCATACCTTTGACAGAAATGATGGTCACCTTATCTTGGTTGGCCAATTCAAAACAGATTACAATTCTACACTGTTAATTTTTGGGTTCCTTACATAAAATAAAGCTTGAAAGGAGGAGTCGCGAAAATCAAGACTACTAGAATATACTCACTTTAGCAGAACAACTTTAGTGAGCTTCTACATCGACTTTCTATCTTTCAACAAACTGACGATAAACGGAGACATCCTGTCAATACATCTCGTCCAAATCAAAATTTATGAGGTCTTGAAAATGCGGAGTTCATTCTGAAAATGACCAGTCTAAGCTATTTTGACGTGCCATTACAGTAATACAGACAAACAAACTAAAGTTGCCGAGTAGAATTGAGTTCTATGCATCTTGGTAATCACCCTATGAAATTACCGATACTGTCCGTTGGGAAGTCTGGTTGTGAGGTTATGATGGATTACATTAAATCCGGCCAATCGCCATCTAGCAAATGGAAACAATTTCTCGGAAAATACAGTAG
>NW_008751736.1:1153960-1160556 GCF_000715545.1 Opisthorchis viverrini
TATTTAATACCCCGCATATGAGCTTTTATAGACAGTCCCACCGACAACACAACTTCGATGTAAAACTGCACTGAGTCATTCATATCTGTGATGAACATGACTGATACTCTATTCGTTGCTCTATTCATTATTCTCTTGTTTTAATATTCCATATGCTGTACTTATTCGCCAATTCAAATACATACGTGCTGATTGTTACGCTTAGCTGAATTCTGGATTTCTAGTTTGTCGGGTTGTACCGATATATGTACGAAACTTAATTCTCACAATATCCCTGGTCCCTGACCTTGGAGAGGCTACTGGGGACAGCCATTATAATCGCGTCTGACGCTTCAGGTAGCAAAGCTCTCTGACGGTCTACGCCCACGCCCAAGTCTGAAACTAACCCCGGCATGATAAACCAATTGTTATTAGTGTGAGTTATTTAAAAAGTTAGCACTTAACATTTTGCAGATCTCCGGTTTCAAGACCGACGATTTTGATTCCGCTCTCTCACCCTGAAAAACTGGAAAGCATGCGTCTTAAGAGAAGAACGATCGTTTGTACCAGATTAATATTGACAAGCAATTGCCACCTGGGACTAGGGGTCGTTAAGAAAACCTTCGTTGAGACTGTAAAGTTCTCAAGTTTCATAGTCGTTAAATTTTGAATGCACTAAAATAGTGGTCCACTTGAGCGTGTCACTAACCACAGTTGAGTGAAAACAGATGTTAAACTACAGTTAAAATGAGGGTGAGTCAACACTCAATCTTGAACGACAAGTATGCCACGTACCTACCAAAAGACCAGCACACCTTCAACGATGGAGTTTGAACTACTGCTTTCAAACTTTAATGACCATTGTTCCACCAACCATCACGCACCAAGGCTGTTTGTCGGTTTTTATCAGTTTTCCTCACTACTGATTTCCACCATTATTAACGAATACTCCGGGCTATTTAGACACTTGTAAGTTGTCCGCGTACACAGTTTGCATTATAGGCTTCTCCGGATTACCCACGGTGGTTGGCATCCAAAAATTTGTCCTTAGTTGAATCTGTGTGTAAACCGCGTTAAAAACCCGTCCACCAGTGATTTTTCAGGAGTGAGCGCACAGTGCTGACACAGGGTTTGGTGACTCATACCTTTGACAGAAATGATGGTCACCTTATCTTGGTTGGCCAATTCAAAACAGATTACAATTCTACACTGTTAATTTTTGGGTTCCTTACATAAAATAAAGCTTGAAAGGAGGAGTCGCGAAAATCAAGACTACTAGAATATACTCACTTTAGCAGAACAACTTTAGTGAGCTTCTACATCGACTTTCTATCTTTCAACAAACTGACGATAAACGGAGACATCCTGTCAATACATCTCGTCCAAATCAAAATTTATGAGGTCTTGAAAATGCGGAGTTTATTCTGGAAATCACCAGTATAAGCTATTTTGACGTGCCATTGCAATAATACAAACAAACAAACTAAAGTTGCCGAGTAGAATTGAGTTCTATGCATCTTGGTAATCACCCTATGAAATTACCGATACTGTCCGTTGGGAAGTCTGGTTGTGAGGTTATGATGGATTACATTAAATCCGGCCAATCGCCATCTAGCAAATGGAAACAATTTCTCGGAAAATACAGTAGTTTTGGGCTTATCACTTCACGGATGAAAATTTCTATGCTTACTGCGTATTTCCGCAACATTTTCTCACTGTTAGTTTATTCAAGTGGGCGATTTTTCGTCGTCATCAAACACTTTAAACTGAAAAATACAGCGAACGGTGAAAACTGAGCAGTCACCAGTTTCGCAACAAACATCTGTGAGGCCGAACGTACACTATGCTGAGTCATGTCAGTGCAAATTTAAAACTGAGCCTAGGCCGAAATTCACAAACGATAATCAATTGAAACAAATTTCAATAAAAAAGAGCCGCATATAGTGCGACCACAAGTGTTTCGGCAACGTACGACGTGTCTGAGGGAATGCATACTCCGGGTAAGCCCTAAACTGTTTTTAGGAATAACGTTGGTTGAGAACCAGTTGCACCCCGTTTCGATGCTATCGTGTAATATGTCTGCGTGTATAAAAGTATCCAAACTCTCCGAGACTCTAAACACTTGGGGATTGAGGAGAGAGAGCGTGACAACAACGGGGAACAGGAGTACAAGCATATAGACATACAAACGGTGTTAGTCGCCGGGAAGGGCGATCAATCTCCCCTGTACGGTATTCAGGGATGTCTTCATTTTCTACCATAGTTACCGCTGCCGCATCTGAAAGTGGACAAAAGAGATTGTGCTTAACGATGGCGCGCAGTTTGACATCCGTCGGCACATTACAAGCCCTTCCGACCAAACTATCAGGCGGTCAGTATTCGCACAATGGAATTGAATTTTCGAACGCTACGATGTGTCCCTGACAGGCAATTAAATTCAGAGTAGAAGTCCACATCCAGCGATGCTAGGAAGATATTCCACCAGACTTTCCGCCAGAAGTATGATTACTTCAATGGACAATGAAATTTGGTTAGCTGCAAAATTGTGAATGTATATTGGAACGCTTTTTGGTTCGAGCACATACGCAACCAAATGCAACGTTTTGGCGCAAAAAGTTTTATTTCACTTACAAAGGTTTTGTAAATAAGATCATTGTGCGGCCCATGGTCCCGAACCGGTCGGCACGAATTCCCCAACCCCCTGTGTCGTCATCAAACGCCTCACTCATGTCGCTCGGTGTGGTCATCGAAGTTTGCCATCCTTCAGTCATTTACTTTTTTTTACGTTTTACTCATTGTTTACCACCTAATGCGTCAACGGTTACCTGATATTAGCCAACAACTTCCTTCGGTGCATATTCTCACTTGCACACGAATTTTGTTTGGAAGCAAGCCGTCATAACCCATAGCTTTAGCTGGCGTTAAAACCCGTTAAAACCGAAGTAGTGTGCAAATAAGAGTGTTTGTTTAATTCCGCCTAATTTGAGTCCGAGTAGAACAGAAGGATGAGTACAACTCGGAGGCTACACATAACTGATGACCCCGAAGCAGTCGGGCATCGGTCTGTCGACAAGTTTCCAGTAACCTTATGAGTGTTCTACCTTTGGCAGCTTACTTTTTCATCATCTATCGCAACGGGTCCGGGGTTTTTGTCACATATAGTTTTGTAAGCTGGTACAAGAGTTCATGCGGCTTCCGTTTGCTGGTGGAACTCGAGCTGAATTTGAGTGCCAACTGCAGCTGAATAAGTCTATAAGCCACCAGCTATTTACTTCCCCCATCCATACAATCGGTCAGGTTTCTCTATCTGTCGTTTTTTGTAAGCTGACTGAGGATTTTCCTATCTTAAATTTAACTCATCAAGAAGACATCGCTTGTGGAATATATGCTAACTGAAACAACGCATGCGATCTAATTTGTGCCCATTGTTTACAAAACTTAGTAACATGTCCGACGAAAAGACACCTTTTTCTCAACAAATACGGCCAGGATGACATAAACTCCGACGCTGAATCGCACGTAAGCGCCGTTGGGCCAAAAAAGTTCTATCCACAAGTTGGCCAGTTAAACACTGTTGAAATTTAAATAAACGACTGAACAGATTGGAAATTTTGTTATTTGTAAACAGTAAAGATGTCTGTCGTTTGATCCATGTTTACGTTGATACGGGAACCATTCACTTATTTGCTGATACATAAATTGCGTTGCTCAACTTGAGCCTTCACCCCTGGATTCCCAATACAATGATTTTCTGTTCCGTAGTTGAAACCTATCGATGCAGAAAAACTGACAAAGAGTTTACACCGATTTCAGGCCTATTGAAAATCATCATCGAAACGCTTGGCTGGGACCAGCTGAAATGCATAAGAATGTCCAACGCTTGTGCGTGATCCCCGCCATTGCCGTCGTTGCAAGACACCAAATGGATTAAGTGCGAGCTTTGAACGAGGAAACATTTTGAGTTTTAACCATAGCTGAATCTGAACAGTTTAGCTGGGTACCTGTTTGATCGGCCTGACTACGGGGTAAGGTGTCTACAAATGGTTTTCTGGCAACTCATCTTATGAGACTCCGATATGTCGGAAACAGTCCACTTGCCTGAAATTATGCATTATGCCACGTGATTTGAATACGGGCATGATAAGCGCTAGGAAAATGGTAGGCAGTGACAAATGTTACTCGTGAAGTTTGCAGCTGTAGTTTTGGAATATGCTATCTCTTGAAAACGAGTGTGTGCTTGACCAGCTTTTCATCAATGCTGTTAGAGGTTATCCGGATACGGGTACTCTCAACGGATACACTCGGCAAGCATCGGCTGGTGCCAACTTTTCGGCCGGGGCAAACCGTGCATACGAGAATGGGCGTTACTCAATCCCAGGCAACCTCTGTCTAAAAGCCTACTTGATTTTTCGAACGAGAATTCATTGAACACGATTAAGGCTCTTCCAGTCGAATATAAGAGGACACTGCGCAAAGCTGAGAAACAGATCACGATTTTGAATGAAAAAACCCTCTTGGACTTGTCGTGGAACACAGGATACAAAACCAAATCAGGCCGTCCGGAGACATTCCACAGTTTGAAGGCGTTATAAAAATGTCCTCGAGGGGGTGCAGGTTTGCGTACACTGCATACTTAGGCATTTGAGCTTCACTTGGCTGAAAGCTGTGGTTACGCACACTGATCACCCATTCTCCACCATCTCGCTGCGGATGCGAACAAACCATAAGGTGGTATCTTCGATTGTAAAGCTGGTGTATTGATAGATCATGCGTTGTCAAATAGGCTCAATAAGATTATCGATTAATGAGGTAGCCAAGCGCTCCTTTCCCTAACCTGAAAGAAGTGGTTTTGCAGACTGTTCGCTAGAAGACGATAAGCTTTCAGTAAATTTTCCCTAGTGATTCAGATGCAACTCGACCTTTCCGCCGTTAACTCGTGAACTAGATGTTAATCATATCAGTCCAAAACCTGCCGTTTTGTACTGTCAACGCCTAGATAAAAGTAACTAAACAATTCACAAAAGATTATTTGAAAAAAGCCAATGCTCACTTCTGCGGGCTGATGTGTTGGCAAACACGCCAGGTATGCTGGCAGCACAGACGAAGCAACCGTCATTGCCGATGAAGCCAGTCACTCGCAACTCCTAAAGAGTGAAGGTCCCCTACGGCGTCTGGCGAAAAAATTTCCTGCTGCATGCCGGTCATAACTTTCTGTGAATAAAATGGCACTGGACGTCGGAGCATACTGGGCACTGTCAACATTGACGTCAAAGTAAGACCGAAAATTTCACGGTGTCAGGCAACACGTTGGGAAGGGTCGGTTTGTGCGGCTCTACTTTGGGGTTGCAAGTTTTAACTTTGCCGTGTTGCTCTTCGCTAGGTTGTCCTGCACGGGACGACCTTAGTTAAGCACGCCCGGTAGTGCGCATCCAAATGAGACTCTTTTAGTTCGTGAGTGTATGGGATTCCTTGAGAGAAGCTGACGAAGTGTTTGTAGGTCCTTGTGTGTCTTTAAACCTAAATGCTACCAAATATTTAAGAATAATCAACGGCACTAAAATACAGTATGATAGGATGATAGTTGAGTGTTTTTTGGTACGCAGGAGGACGAAAATGCCAATTATGGTAGAGCCGGTTGCCGCAGTGCTCACGCCGAAGCTGGCGAAATATACTGTGGGCAAGCTTATGACAAGTAATCATATTCGGTGATTCCGGGGCATCATCAGGGAAAAGATTATCCGATCCGCAGTCCCGGTCCATAGGAAGTGACTTCGAAGTAAACTGACTGGGTTCTCATTTAGTTTACGCGTTAGGCATTATTGCCAGCTTCTGTGAAGGTGTGGTGGCAGGCAAGCAGTAGGCTGGCAATTCCTCCGTTGGCTGCTGATCTGTTCGCCGGCTCGGCAATGGATTTCCAGACGTTCCGTCACTATTCAAGGGGACAACTCTAGTGCTCTGTTGGGTGTGTAGTCTCGCTCTTCGCGCTTGCGCTTATATGGATTACAAAGGGCAGCTGTGAGCTGTAATCTGGTTGACCATTGATGTGATTTGCATTTGGATTTTGATCATAATTTGTGTTGCGGTCTGGTTTGTATTTCTCGCCTTCTACAGCCACAATGCTGTTGAAATTTTCGTCCAATATTCTCTCTTTCAGTTAGTCCGTTTGTGGTCCGTTTGTGGTAGATTTCTTTGTTATTTGATTGTTTGAAGGTGTACGTTCTATTTTCGGTAGTTTGCTAGTTGGTCAACAACCCACTTTTTGTTTACCATCATGAGCTTGATTGGTTGAGATGCGAGTCTTCTCTCAGTGGGTATAACGTTACTTCGGGCCAGTTCGACAGTCTGATTTTGCCGTTTTCGACTCAATGTCTTATCGCACTAGTTTTGTTCTTTGAAAACTTGTTCAAATAGTGATTTATTGATTTTCGACTTCCTTTGACCTCATAGGTTGAAAGACTGCACTAATGTCAATGATTTTGTTTGTCGCTTTATCAGTGGAGTGCCACGGCTCAATAAATTTACTTTTTTCTTTGTTCTTACCTGGCCCAGTACGATGACGTTGTTCCAATTGAATTCCTTCCTCGTCTTCAAATGCAGAGAGGAGCGAGACTCATCAT
>NW_008751736.1:1162002-1177020 GCF_000715545.1 Opisthorchis viverrini
TGCAAGTTTTAGCTTTGCCGTGTTGCTCTTCGCTAGGTTGTCCTGCACGGGACGACCTTAGTTAAGCACGCCCGGTAGTGCGCATCCAAATGAGACTCTTTTAGTTCGTGAGTGTATGGGATTCCTTGAGAGAAGCTTGACGAAATAAGAGCTGCTTTGTAGGTCCTTGTGTGTCTTTAAACCTAAATGCTACCAAATATTTAAGAATAATCAACGGCACTAAAATACAGTATGATAGGATGATAGTTGAGTGTTTTTTGGTACGCAGGAGGACGAAAATGCCAATTATGGTAGAGCCGGTTGCCGCAGTGCTCACGCCGAAGCTGGCGAAATATACTGTGGGCAAGCTTATGACAAGTAATCATATTCGGTGATTCCGGGGCATCATCAGGGAAAAGATTATCCGATCCGCAGTCCCGGTTCATAGGAAGTGACTTCGAAGTAAACTGACTGGGTTCTCATTTAGTTTACGCGTTGGGCATTATTGCCAGCTTCTGTGAAGGTGTGGTGGCAGGCAAGCAGTAGGCTGGCAATTCCTCCGTTGGCTGCTGTTCGGTTCGCCGGCTCGGCAATGGATTTCCAGACGTTCCGTCACTATTCAAGGGGACAACTCTAGTGCTCTGTTGGGTGTGTAGCTCTTCGCGCCGCGCTTGCGCTTATATGGATTACAAAGGGCAGCTGTGAGCTGTAATCTGGTTGACCATTGATGTGATTTGCATTTGGATTTTGATCATAATTTGTGTTGCGGTCTGGTTTGTATTTCTCGCCTTCTACAGCCACAATGCTGTTGAAATTTTCGTCCAATATTCTCTCTTTCAATTAGTCCGTTTGTGGTCCGCTTGTGGTGGATTTCTTTGTCACTTGATTGTTTGAAGGTGTACGTTCTATTTTCGGTAGTTTGCTAGTTGGTCAACAACCCACTTTTTGTTTACCATCATGAGCTTGATTGGTTGAGATGCGAGTCTTCTCTCAGTGGGTATAACGTTACTTCGGGCCAGTTCGACAGTCTGATTTTGCCGTTTTCGACTCAATGTCTTATCGCACTAGTTTTGTTCTTTGAAAACTTGTTCAAATAGTGATTTATTGATTTTCGACTTCCTTTGACCTCATAGGTTGAAAGACCATTAGGTTGAAAAACTGCACTAATGTCAATGATTTTGTTTGTCGCTTTATCAGTGGAGTGCCACGGCTCAATAAATTTACTTTTTTCTTTGTTCTTACCTGGCCCAGTACGATGACGTTGTTCCAATTGAATTCCTTCCTCGTCTTCAAATGCAGAGAGGAGCGAGACTCATCATTTTTACACCTGGCTCTTTTCAGCTAACCGAATCGTGATTCCTGCAACATCCATATCAATTTTGTTGGACGTATGACACCGCTCAGAGGTATTACGCACATCCAAACTTATGTCGATTGATTTACGCTGGCCCATGGCCATTCCGATCACTGATACGTCAGCAGAAGGAGTTAGAATTTTTGTCAACTACTGGACTGCCACACTTGGTGTACCCACCACCAGTATAACGGCGCATAATAATGACGGGGCATGCAAGTAGTTCGTGGTTTCCTCGATACTCCGTCCCGCTTTCATTGAAAGGCGGATTTCATTACATAACTTGTGGAACCGCCTTGTGTTGCCCATTTACCCTTGTGCAATAGTCAGTGAATAACTTTGGAAGTTCAAAAGAGCATTTACTCCTTTCCAGAAGATTGTAACCGCTTACTTGATGTTTGCTGATAAACGACTTTGCAGTAAAAGTTTCCTCCACTTTTATCTGATGCCGTGACCAGGATACAGACGAAGAGTTCCGTCGCTGTAAACTTTGAAGATGGGTATATGCATACATCGGGAGGTTTTGAGGGTGTTGTGTCGCGTCTGGACCAGAGATATACCATGGTAACTCGGTGCCACTGAAGACGGCTTTGGGTATGGCTTGGAGGGGCTCTCAGAAAATCAACCGGGTCACTTTAAGGAAGGTCTCGTAGCAAAGTTTGACGCACCGGTCGAATTCTAGGGACTATGATGCGGTTCGGGGCACCTGGAAAAGTACCGGGATGCGACACAACCTCGTTCTTTGCCTGCCTGCAGCAGTCGCTGAATCGTGATTTGCAGGGATAAACGCACTGTTTCTCCATCAACTGCTGTCTGCGTCTGGTGCCTAGTTGCTTTTGGCGAGAGCAACCGGCCAGCTGAGTGTCAAAGAACTGGTGCAGAAACTGGAACTGGAATCGGCCGAGGCGCGGCCGTGTTGCTGTCTGCGTCTGGTGCCTAGTTGCTTTTGGCGAGAGCAACCGGCCAGCTGAGTGTCAAAGAACTGGTGCAGAAACTGGAACTGGAATCGGCCGAGGCGCCACTGGCCGTGTTGCAGTCACAGGAGAAGAGGGATAAGGAATCAGCTAAGGACCCAGAGGCCAAATTGGACAAACCAATCAAGCATCTTGCAGTTATAACGAGGCTTACGGAGACGCGCGAACGAGCCGGTGCTACAACTATGGCATGTCTGGCCACCGAAAAGTCAATGTCAACGTAGTTTATCAGAGTTAGTAATTACTCTCCGGATTATTACTTTTTTCCTGGGTGGATTGCACTCAGTGCTGTGACACAATACGAGGTAAACAGAAAGAGGAAGTCATACCCAAAAGACATAGGGGATAGGGTGTCACTGAGGCGGGGAGTGAACTTGGCTAAATTCAAACCGTGCTCATCAGCGGCGGACGCTCTGTGTAGAGATCAACAAAAAATCGGCCGCTTGTCAGTGCACTTAATGAATCTGGTCGATGAATCAGTGCAGCACCAGTTCTCTATCAGCCCAGGCATGAAACATACAATTAAGAAAACGGAGTTTCCGAAGAGCGCAGAATCTGTTCTGGACCTAAAATAATGACGAGGTATGGCTCAGTCAATCTTGAAGTTTACCAGGGCATCCCGTGAGCTAACTGCGTGCAATAAAGCTTCCGTTTTGTGGAATACTGCCAGCGGAATTCGCAGTCAAGGAATACTCCCAACTGTTCACAAAAAATGAACATCCACTTGGCTTGCGCTCGTGGACTAAACACAAAATCTCCCTCTATTTGAACGCGTTTGCCCGTACGACTCATGTCAGTTTCCGCTCCATCGACAGGAGTAGGCCCATTTACAGGTTCCATAGATGGAAGACGATTGAAATCTACCAATTGTTCCCAAATGTTTCCGAGATATTCAAGAGGTGTTGGAGAGTGGCATAATGTAGTAAGCCAAAAGTACATATAACTCCTTAATTGTGCTCGTGAAGAAGGCAAACGGGAGTTATCGATTTTGTGTGGAGTTTCGGCGTTTAAATGAATTGACCGTAGATAGGTTTGTAGCTGTTTTTTCGGTTACGGAAACTTTCGATTGTCTACAGCATTCCTGAGGTTTTACGGCGTTTGACTTGCGTTCCGTAGACTAGCAAATAGCTATCAAGTCAGATGACCGGGCAACAACGGCGTTCACGTTCAAGAGCATTCAATACCAATAAGGAAGAATGCCGTTTGGTCTGTTGAGGGGCACTGTTTACATTCAGACGCTTGATTTATCTTCTAACACATGAAATACAGAATAATGCCTTGTACGGAGATGATGTCGATGTGTACGGCAGTTTGGAACCGGAGAATGCGAAGTTCACTTAAAAGTCATACTGCAGCCTATTCAGAATCCTGACCCGCGGGTAAATAAACTTAAGGGGCAATTTACTTCATGCTAAGCGACAATCTTAGGGCATAAAGTAGCTCACTACCAGAAAAACTGGCAGATCCAGGACTGTACAGTCCCCAGTTCAAAGTGGTCCCAGTGGCAGGTTTTGGACGAGCAGCAAGTTTGTCAGGAATTTCCCACCGTCACTGCATGATTTCCTGCATCAGAATTCGAGGTCCAGATGTATATGAAAAGCTCATGAAGCCTTTGGACTTATCAAAACGTGGATGCCATAAAACTAACTGGCCTACAAACTTTCCAGGTTTGGCTAGATTTTTTAATGGACGCTGATGACCAGGGTGTCGGTGCGGCTCCGAAGCAGAGGACTGGGGTCATTGAATACGCCAAATGTTCTTGATTAACGCTTAGCCAAAGTATTCATCTGTTAATAGCGAATATTTGGCAATCGTCTGGGCCCTGGATAAACGGGGGTAAACTGCTGGGAAAAACTTAACGTCCTGATAGATCACAAATTACTCAAGTGAATCAAGACAACCAAAGATATTAGCGGAAGACTCATGCGACTTCGTGATTCGGCACATTCCAGGAGAGGGGAACCGTTTGGCTGATTGGCTGTCAAGACTAGAGGCTAATGAGTAGGCCCCAAAAATAATGATTGGTGCCAAAACCTCTTGACTGATTGGCTGTCACGACCAGAGGCTAATGAGTAGGCTCCAAAAATAATGGTTGGTGCCAAAGCCTCTTGATCGAACTGAATCCCGGAATGTTGGTGCAACTATGGCAGCAGGACCCCTTATCGATGAAGGTGGCAGCCGCTTTGCTGGATTGAAGGTGTATTTAGAACGGGGAGAGAGACGGTGAATGAGAGACTTTTCGGAGTCATTTTGCTGGGCTGACTCTGAACATTGCGTATTATCTTAGATCAAAACCGATCCTGGTAGTGTGCTACCGATGCCACCTCGCGTCCTGAGACGGAAGCTAATCGTCAGATGCTGGAAGATAGCAGACACAATGCTCCCCAAGACTTACTTCGGCAGAGCTGCTACTGGCTATGGATGAGAAACGGAAATCTGCAACTCTATGCGTTGTCTCATCATGGTAGTTTACACTATCGAAGAGGTAAATCCTTGGCGTTGATGGCGTCAGCATAAAGCTATGTTGCAGTCACATTAATTGATTTGGTTTGCACGAGGGCGCCACCTTCCCAGAAGATACTAGTCGACACTTAACGGTAATAAAGTTGAGCTTGGATAAAGGTTTTAACGTCGCAGTTTCTAAATGTTTCGGTTCGGAAGGCGAGGAGTAGGAAAGTAATATTGCACCTATAGCAGGAAAGCACTGTCTCAGCAAGGTGTGAGGACTATCTCTGAAAAGAGCCGTCATTAGGTAAAGAGTTAGTTGCCAACCGAGATCTTTTGTGTCGCCGTTATCACACTGTTTGAAATAAAAAAGCAGTGTGGAGGCACAGAGGTGCAGGCTCAAAACTGTTTTGCGGTTGTAGATAGCTACTATAAAGGCGGCGTTGGGGATATGAGCAGCTGTCATAAAGAGGCAACGTAGGTAGTTATTTGAGTGGNGGGGGGGAGGTTACGGCCTTTTATTCATTGCCAGGAGATGATTAACCAGGAATTATTGCGGCTTTGTTAGCTGAATAAATTTCAAGAGTTCATTTTTGAAGACGCGGAACTTGGGTGACATATCATTTTGACTTTTATTATGGCTTATTAGCTGGTTTGGTAAGTTACCGTTGTTTGTTCTCCCGCAAAGGATTACGCCTGAGTGACGAAGGCAGGCGCTGCGATCAGATGTGTTATATCTAGGTTCCGTATACAAAACGGTATGAGAGGAAGTTTACCAGTTACTTTGGAGTACAGGTGCCAGGGACTGAAATGGTTAGGCGCTGCGATCAGATGTGTTATATCTAGATTCCGTATACAAAACGGTATGAGAGGAGGTTTACCAGTTACTCTGGAGCGCAGGTGCCAGGGACTGAAATGGTCGGCACACCACGGTGACTCCAGCGTTCTCTCACGCAGTTCGAGGCCCTAGGTGGTTAGGTTTAAAACCCTGCAGAGCAGGATTTCCAGGACTCCAGCTAAACAAAGAAGGTTCCTTGCACCAGCTTACTTGCACCTTTTGTCCTCTGGCTTCTAGAGTGAACGAAGAGCTGAGTGCGGTATGTGTCTACGAATATAGCGCGCACAGTGAAATCATGTGTCTAAACATTTAAGAAATGAATGATTGGCTCGGTGATACCTGAATTTAATGAAGTCAATTATCAATGAGCTATAGTGAAATCAAATGCCACCAGCTTTGATTGCACCCGTTTCGACTTGCATGGAAAACAGCGGCTTGTATTACCAGTAGACGTACGACATCATCTACGCTAAAATGTATTGTTCCCGGACACCGTGGTCACGGAACCATATCGGATACAGTCTAACATACCAGATGCCTCTAAGGTGACAGTATCTGCGAGTTCAGGCGCAACCTATCAAAGTTTCTGGATATTATAACATGACAACGACGTACTGAAACTTCTTTAGAACAGTATTCTTAGTTCAAAAAACTTTCCAGTGCGCAAAGTTGCCTCCCGTCTTCTGTGATGGAGTTTTGGCCCTTACCTTTACGGCCACTATAATTGCGGCGCATGCACCACTCTGCATGTCCTGCGGGTGGTACAACCTGAGAAATCGCAGTCAAGTGAAAACATTTGTTAGAGTAAAAGGCAACGCTTTGGTCAGGGACAAAGTCATTTTACCGTGAAGCCTAACTTTCACTCCAGGCTTCCAGAAATAGCAAGCGATAAAACTTACCTCATTCATTGCACTGACCCACCCACCGTCTGTCAACTCGTTACTGTTGACTTGGACATTGAGCGCAACATTGCATCGGGCGAGTGATCAATGCTGATGGCAATAGTGCATATAAATTCATATATCCATGTGCCAAATGGCAAAACCACAGTGGTATCCCTCTATAGACAGGTGAAAATCCAGGTGGTCATTTGTCTGCCTAATACCTTATCACCACCACAAACCTGCCCAGGAAGTCAAAACGCCTCGGTCGGACACAAAACTTAAATGGATCATAATCTAAACATTCGCTCTGTCTAGCAATCTGGCCGCAAGTCAGAACGGAAGATTAATCTGCGCACAAGCAAAAACGCTGCCCTATCTCTAAACTGTTTGGGCTCCCATTTTAGCCAACCAATCCCTCATGCGTATAATCGCTGGGAGGGATCCTACTTCTACCAGTGTCGCCTAGATCGATCAGTCAGTCTGAAGATGTAGACCGTAGACTTTCTTTTAAACACAACTCGCATCTGGTGGTCAGAAAGTGTGCTCTAGTATCCTACCTGACCCGATAGCTGCTGTTGGCGCGTAAATGGCTCTGCGGAGACGACAAGGGAAAACCAGCCTGCTCTGCTCATGACAACTGGGTCCTTTTTCCTGCCCTTCTATCACGAATACTTATCGCCTTCCCGCGATCATCATTTCATTGCACTTTTTATGACCAGATGGGCACTCCATCTTGCTCTTTTCCTTTTTGATGCGTCTTTATTTCTGGCCGTGATCTTCAAATTCTATTTTGTTCAACTACCATTCAGCTTTGGGCCTTCCAGCTGAGTCTGTTTCATCACCTTCTTCCTGGCGTTCCCCCGTCGAATGTATAAAATCCCAACGTCACCCAGTAAAACAATATCTTTCTCCTTCATGATTACACATGCTTCACTCAGTTGAACACTTAGAGCTCTCCTCGTTCCACCCTTCCTGCAACCTCACTTTTTTCAAATGTTCCCTCACTAGCAATCATCCACAGAAATCGTGTGAAAAAAATTAGCAAGCGTACGTGGTTGGTGAAACCTGTCCTTCCTTAGCGGGCACTCCATCTTGCTCTTTTCCTTTTTGATGCGTCTTTATTTCTGTGCCGTGATCTCAAATTCTATTTTGTTCAACTACCATTCAGCTTTGGGCCTTCCAGCTGAGTCTGTTTCATCACCTTCTTCCTGGCGTTCCCCCGTCGAATGTATAAAATCCCAACGTCACCCAGTAAAACAATATCTTTCTCCTTCATGATTACACATGCTTCACTCAGTTGAACACTTAGAGCTCTCCTCGTTCCACCCTTCCTGCAACCTCACTTTTTTCAAATGTTCCCTCACTAGCAATCATCCACAGAAATCGTGTGAAAAAAAATTAGCAAACGTACGTGGTTGGTGAGACCTGACCTTCCTTAGCCTCTTCACCCAATCCTGATTACTGGCCTTGGCGATTTGGATATCAATGATCACCAGGTGGCTCTTTTTTGGCAACAATTACCTGGTCTGGTCCTTATGGCGGACGCGTGGTCTACATGCCTGAACGCACCGTCCTATTCCTCTTTTCTAAGTGCAATGGCTCCTTCAACTTTTACCTTTCCTTAAAATCCATAAGTGGTGACACACCGTCAATGTGTTTTCTTTATCACACCTCTCCATAGCTCTTCAGAGATGACGAATTGATCTCAAACCTTCTTCGCCGCTTTTTATGCAAAGTTGTCTTCTTACTATGTGTGATTAAGTCAACGTCGTGGCTGTCAAACGGCGATTTCCAACAGCCCTTAGTTCTTGTCCTTATTTTAGATTCTTAAGCAACATTTTCAACATTGGCTGACATCGGTACCCTTACAAGGTAACAAAATTCACTTTGTTCAAAGGCCATTATCCTTTTGCATAGCTTACATAAACGTCCTGGTAAGATCCCAATCCACTCGCTTCCATGCTGGCAAGTACATTGTGCCGTTATGAGAGATTATGCCTCGCCGACGATTCACTTTTAAAAGCAGATCTGAATTAGTCTGCTTGAATTCACTTTATTTGACCGTCCACCTCGTTTTTTGGGCTGATCGTAGAATATATGCCGCATTTCAGAATACGTGGACGGCAAGCACAACACTGGTATCTGATGGCACGACACATATATTCCTAGCTTCCACTCGCATTAGAAATACTTTTTATTGCGCAGTCCTCGATGCGTATTACTCTCATATACCAAGTGACACTGATTATTTAGCTTATTGAAATATCCTTCGCCAAGTGGTCCTGGCTACTGAAACCTATCTGAAAAGACTACAACTAAATTCTGAAGAGTGTCTACGGTTCCCCCAGTCTCGATCCGTCTACTCCGGTTACGGCGAAGGATAAACCTCTCGCCTATCTCCCCATAAACCGATGGAAGTAAACTAACACGCCGTATTCCCGGCAGATTGTTGATGTTTTCGTGCCACTTACCAACCCCTCTCTCGAGCCTTCGTACTGTAAGCTCTCAAGTGCACCCATTTTCGCTCCTGATTTGCAAGAAAACAAAAGCAGCCGAGCAGTCATAAAACCCCAGCCAGGTTTACCTGAATGTTTTCTCATGTCTGCCCCACCACTTTTACCAAATTTGGTGCTGATATTTACACCAACTCCGAAGTCAAACCTGATGACGCCTGAAGCTTCGAATTTTCCGACGCATTCCACGTCCCTGTGAATAGATGTTTACATCACTGTTCAGCCCGCTCCATGTGGTGGGTGGCCTAAGATGCCGTCTATTGGCGTAGCTCCCTTCCTATGAGACGCTATCACTTTGGTACCACTGAAATCAGCCACTAAGCCGACTCCATTTGCCCTTTTTGGTAATACGTTTTTTCCGACCTTCACCGTCTTTCGATGGCTTCTTCTTGGCCATGAACCAAGAAATATCTAGAGAACCATAACTCTTCTAACTGATACAAAATGCATGCTGCCACTGGTCCAAGACTAAGCATTTCTAAGCTGACTCTTGCAAAAACTTACATGGCCGTGAAAACAAACTAGATTCTGGTCTCAATTTTCCTGATGATCACAACACATACGCGCAGTTGGCTGCAATAATTACCTATTAAAAAGAAAGTCTTCGAAAATTAACCCTACTTTCCGAGTCTTCATTTCTCGTGAAGTGAGTTTAGTGAGTTTTCGCCCTTTTTAATGTTTAATTTCATAATCCATTGTATCATCGATCAAACTTTTTTTCGTCCTCTCCCAAAACAATCCAGCCTTGTTTAGTTACACTGACAGATTTGTGGCGAGTTTAAGCTGGAAAATACGCGACGTACAGTTCAAACTCAACCCTCAGTGATTTAACCTTTCAGGAAAATACAAAGGCACACCAACATAGCCGAGCCTCTCCTAATTAACGTCTCTTGCAGTGTCATCACCTTTAGGCATACAATATAGCTACTCTGAAAGCCGTGTAATTCCCCACACCCTTGAGCGACTGGAAGTATGTTTGCGTTGATTCTTTCCTCAGCCGGTTACTCCATCACCAAGCAGTGTAGTCTGTACCAGTCGCTTCATCCTTAAGTATGTTCTACAAACACACTAAAGCCCTCTACACCTTACGTGTTGAAAGGACGACGCATACAGTCATTTAAACATCATTCATTCCCCTCACTGAGTGTTTCCCTCTTGCTATCGGGCACCCGTATGTGTTACACTGCTAGTAGCTTTCTATTCGCGGGAGCAGATTTTCACCGCTTTTGATTTTTGAAATTCGTAACTTCCAACATAAATTGCGTGCATATTTTTCCACATCCGTTTCTCGTTGTTTGACTCTACTACTTGTCACGGTCACCTTATCTTCTAAGGCCCAGTTGGTGGACTGCTTCAGTCGTCATCACGCCGCTGACTAGAAGCACACAAATTAATTTCGCCGAAGCTGTAGGGTTTTCGAACGCGAAGTTAGTCTAATCCATTCGCGACCTCCGGTGACATGACTTTGTTTAACTGAGCGAAACATCAAGGTCACGGAGCACCACCGATTCGCATTTCGTCACTTGATTACGCGAGATAAAACACTAAATCGCACTTTAGCATATTTTGACATTCTTCAGTGTTCACTAAGAGTAAAAGACATCTAAAGAATATCAAATTCAAATTCCACCCCGGAAGTTCGGTCATTGACGTTTGTTCTGCTTCACAGTCCTCAGATTTAACAAACGAGATGATTTTGTTCGGCGAACCCGGCCACATCGCATTTCCCCATGGACCTCAACTTCCGTTAACGAAAACATTGTTAGACAACAGCATAAACTGTGCGGTGGGGATGCCATATCTGTGAATGACTCAATTTCTCTGATGTACCTAACTGATATGTAGATGATAAGGGCGTCCCGAGATAGCTCAGGTACCATTCCTATTGTGAATGAGACGCTCAGTAGGTGGTGACCACCATAAAGCTGCCGCCATGATAACGGTAGCCGTTGTCACCCACTTCGACTACTTATCGTAATTGTTGGGTCTGTGTCTGCGTGCCCCGATGATTATGAGGCCTCAACTATGCACGGCAGCCTGATCCAATCGCCAAAGAAGGCCCCTTATACTCATGACTCCAAGCGTTGTCACGCTTCCCGAACACTTATTTAAATCGCTAGGCCCGTCTCCATGTGCAACACTGGTTATGAGAATAACTGAGATAACTTTTGACCGTCTGTTATTTCGGGCGGCATTGAAACTCACTTCAAAGTATTTTGCTGTGTCTTGATGAACAGTAGTGCAACACTGTATCGGTCGTTTGGCCTCCTGCTCCGTCCAACATGGTATATCAGAAGGCGCGATAGCTCTACGCAGCCCCTCACGGGGTCAAGGGAGCATTATTACAACTGTATTTATAGAGAGATCACAAGGTGTTCCACAATATCATGCTGAAATATCCTTGGAGGGGGGAGAGAAGCGCTCGATTCGGATTGGCTGGCATTCTGACCAACCAGTGCATGGGTTCGGTTGATCCGTGTCTTGCACTTGACACGTCCGTCCAAATGGCGTGATGTTTTCGTTATTTCGGGCGGCTGGCAACCGGGCACCTCCCCCTTGAAGAAACTGTTCAGCCGACTGGTGCTTTGTTCTCCAATGTGTCGACTCACTTTGGTGCTGCCGCATTTCGGCCTTTTACTGGGGGTGCAAGTGTGCTGATCTAGGAGCTAGTACCATCCAACTCGGAGGTAGTCTAGGCTGTCCGGTGTCACGCGACATGGTCTCCTCACCGAAACTCCGTCTGTTGCTGAAGTTGGTTCACTTGACGTGTCCATCCTTACGATCTGATTTGTGCCTCGTGTTTGACGCAGCACATGACCCTGCATCCACCGTAAAGAACATTCCTTAGGCCCTGGAATCAGTATCTGACCTCTGTGTGACCATTTTGATGTTGATTCTGCCGGGCTCTTTTTTTACCTTCCCGGACAGCTGTAAAAGGATCCGCATGAACCTGTGGTTGTAAATTGAACGGTAAACCGCGAGTGCATCGTTGCGGACTGCTGGCAGGCTCACCAAATTGGACTGAATTGAAGGATATACCGGTGCCGGACGCAAGGAGCTTAAAAGCCGCGGCAACAAGTTTGGTTCCCCTGGTCTTCTGTTTCGTTGTAACTGTGGCTACCACAAAATTGTCAGGGCGTGTCGTTCTCGTGAACGTATTGGAGCCATTTGCGGTTGTTTCGGAACAAACGCAATTGAGGGGTTCATCCGAGAGTTGAATCTCACTAACCCAATCGAGGCCCAAGAGGTCAAGGCCTGTGTAGTTCACAAGGTAGCAAGGACCCAGGAAGTCGAATTGTTTTGAACTTTACGGAACAGTTCAGCTACCCGGTCAGTTTCAGGCCTCCAGCAGTTGCGCCACGATCGGTGCACTTTGTGGGTTCTAGTAGTGGCCTTCCAGTTACATCCCAGGTTCGTTTTGAAGTCAGAGTGAGATCAGAACCTGCATCCATTTGGAGGGCTACTGGTGTGCTACTGAAACATATTGCGACGAATTTACGTCGACCGGGTGATTTCATCCCGAATGTGGCGGTCATGGCCTCTGCCAGCGCGAGCCTTTGAAGTTGTCTCTGCAACATCCTTCTTTGTGACTCTTCCGACTGCACCTACTGTACCTGCAATTTCGGCGAGGACAATGGCGTGAATAGTACCTTCTTCACAAGAGGACAATGGCGTGAATAGTACCATTCTTCACAAAACCAACAGAATGTGCGCGGTTTTTTGGAGTTCGTGCAGAATTTCACTTCATTTTGGAAGTTACTTTGCATATCATATCGGGCTGAGAGAATTTGGAGTGCCCGATCATTGCAGCATCATCCTTGAAAATGATAAGATGCCGGCACTCGGTGGTAAGTTTCTGAAGCGTCAACTCTGGATCCTGTTCAATTCGTTCGTTTGGTCCTCGTCTTGCACGTGACATATCCCAACCAAATGATGTGATGTTCGGTTGTTAGGACCAGCCATCCGGCCTCCGGACAGCTTGCTAGCAAACCTTTTGCATACTCTTTCTATTTGGAGTCGCCAATGAAGAAATGATTATCTTATTACTTCGTTTGAATAGCAGCCATAAGCCACCGTGAACCCGCAATGCACCCAGGAACATCCTTACTACAATCGCAAACCTAAACGGCTCGTCCAAGATGTTCATGTACGGGGTGTCCGCGGGCACAAATGCGGCGTCGCAATGACGGTACCTCGACTACCAAACCCAGTTTGCCGCCTTACCCGTGGTTCACTATATCTCTAATATTTCCCAGACGAGTGTGTTACCCACAAGACCTTTTAATTTCATTTAACTTGTGCAAGGATTTGAAAGGAGTAGCCACCTTATTGTGCCGCGTCTGCTTGTTCTGTGCATAAATCCAATATTTAATCCGTAAAATTGTAATTTCCAGGGCCGCTAACACTCAAATGCTCACGAATGATTATTCTTTGAGGCTAAGATCTGGTAACAATCTGAATGCACTAAAATGGAATAAATAGGTAACACGTTACAGTTAAACAAAATATTTTGGTGGCATGTTGCCTCCGGGTGGAAGATAACGAAATAAATGGTCATTAATGACCAATTATTATATCCTACAGCAATTTTTAGTTTGGCGGCAACCATGATTTATTCAGAGGTTAGACGCTGTTGATTCCTTTCCATTCAGAGGTTAGACGCGACATTTCACTTTCAGGTTTAATAAGGTATTCAAACAAGGATAAGAAACGGTGACCAAAGCTATTTTTATCTCAAAAATGCAATTGGACGAAGCCTATCCCAAAAATCTAACGGGAACCAATAGTCATAGGCTAAACCCCCCATAGTTGAATTGGCCTATAATAGGGCTCGTAATTTGAACATGTTTCTTATTCACACCTGAGATGTTCGTTGAGCTGGGGAAATGTCGATGACCAACGGACTGTTTTTAAAGCTGACCCGTATTTTCCATAGCTCTCAGGATTTTGCTGAAGCGTATCATTAAATCAAGACATACGTGAGTTTGAGCCCAGTCTAGTCCCCACAGTGAAAACCCGACGCTTTTGAGCCTTATAATGAACGTCCTTCGTCCGTCACACGCTGCTTATCGCAAGTAATTTTGGGAAACATTTTCAAGCCTACACCCTTCATTTTCATTGCCGTTATGTAGAGACGTTGGACAGGCAAACACTACATAACCTCAGGTGCTGCTATGACCCCATGCCAAACCTGAACTTGAAGGAACCAATAGAGATGAAGGAGCTGGAGATTAGAAGGCGGAAGTTAGCGTCCCGCAAGCAGATGCTGTTGTCGTATGACTCCTCTGATGATGAAAACTCGATATGCGGTGACTGTGAACTTGGGTTTCCATCCATTGAACCGAAGGCCGAGAAATTCGTAGCGAAGTTTAATTCAGAAGAAATGGAACGCACGAATTTATCTACTAATCGGCCGAGAAAAGGTGACGCGGCCGGGACTCGAACCGCGGGGCATGAAATGGACGCCAAACGTGTCGACTACTATACCGCTAGGATTCAGCCTGCCGAAAATAGAAATAGATAAATTCAGCGGGAATTCGATAGAATTCTGGAAGTTTATGAAAGTGTTTGAAATGAGCGTAGCTGATCGGCTGCTTGACGACAGCAATAAATTGATTTACCTTCTTCATTATTGCTGTGATGAAGCCAAGGAGGCCATTGCACACTGCGTGTTCCTCATTGGAAAGATAGGCTATCAAAGAGCCATGGTTATCCTAAAGACGCAGTTCGGAAAGCCACACGACATTGCACAGTCGTTCATGAACGAGCTTCTGACTGGAGGGCCCATTGCTCCCGGAGACGTCGATGCATTACGAAGGCTGATAAGGAAAATGGTAAACTGTGATCTCGCATTAAGACAGATGCATTACATGGCCGATTTGAACTGCTCAACCAATCTCAAGCGTATAGTGGGACGTCTACCTTGGCGTTTGCAAGAAAAGTGGGCTGAGGCGGCAGACGACATACTGCGTTCGGGATCAGAGCCGGAGTTTGATCATTTAGTATCCTTTCTTAACAGAAGTGTATCCAT
>NW_008751736.1:1183337-1238402 GCF_000715545.1 Opisthorchis viverrini
CTGGACAAAAGCGAAAATCCGAAGATGCACTAGCAGTCCAAATAACTGGTGTTCTCAGACCGACTGTTCTGAGGGACGACAAGTCTGGAGGCGAAAAGTTGCATGTGGAGATCCCAGCCTACCCGGAATTCACTGCGGACGACTTGTGCGTACGAATGGACGAAAACCGCGTCGTGGTATCCGTTAAATGGAAGACTATGGCCAAAACTGACAATTCGAGTAGCACCTTCATCAAAGAGTTTTCACGTTTATATGGTATGCCACGAACGGTTGACACGTTCTCTGTCATTCCTCAGCTGCAGGGGGACAAACTCTTGGTGGAAGCACCCTTGTTGCGTCCTTGTACTTCACGATGAACGCGTTTGAAATTACTCAGTTATCAGGCATAAGACTTCATTCTTTTGCAATACAAGCCATACAAAAATCTGCTTGCTGGAATGGGTAAAAGACAGCTAGTTGCTCACCACCCTAGGAGCATGCTGCAGATTGAGGAAAGCGTTTGTGGCTAGAGCAATTATACCATTCTCGTTGATCTCTTTCTTGCATGCGGTGGGTTGAGCTGATAGATTAGGGTGAGCCATGCTGGCTTTGGGGGGCGGTGTTGGTTCCTTTCTTCTACCCTTTATATTGTACATCGCGATTCCCCCTTTTTTGTTATTTTGGTCTGTGCCTATACCACCCTTGTTGTTTTTGACATGAACATAAACCGTTCTTTGACCTTGTCATCGGACGTGTCGTTTAAGTTCACACATGGTTTCGCTAGCTTGTAAACACGTGGCTCCGAGTCAGCGCGGACCTTGAGACCCATTAGGAATTAGCAGTTCCTTAACCGGTGTATAGAAGCCGGCATAGTCCCACGATTTGAGGTTTGTAAAGCTTTATCATTTTATTATTGTACTTATAGTACCGCATTTGTAGATAAACCTCCATTTGAAATGATTGGCTTTTGGGGTTTTGCGCGTAACTCGACGTGGTTCAACAGATTGCTGGAATCAATCTATAGACGCGACATTTCACTTTCAGTTTTACTAGGGTATTCAACCAAGAATAAGGTACGGTGATCAAAGCTATTTTTATCTCGAAAATGAAATTGGATGGAGTCTATTCCAAAGATTTTACGGGAACCAAGAGACTTAGTCTAAACCCCCAAAGTTGAGTTGGCTGTTAATAAGGCTCGTAGTTTGAACATGTTTCTTATTCAATTCTGAGATGTTCGTTGAGCTGGGGAAATTTTTATGACCAACGGACTGTTAGTAAAGCCGGCCCGTATTTTTCCATAACTCTCAGGATTTTGCAGAGCCGTATCATTAAATCAAGACATACGTGAGTACGAGCCGAGTCTAATCCCCATGGTGAAAACCCGACGCCATTGAGCATGATAATGAACATCCGTCGTCCATCACACGCTGCTTATCGCAGGCGATTTTGGGACCCATTTTCAAGCCTACGTTTCCATTTTCATTGCCGTGATATAGGGACGTTGGACAAGTAAACACTACATAACCTCAGGTGCCGCTATGACCCCCATGCCAAACCTGGACTCGAAGGCACGCCCATATATCACGTTGCGCAACATAAAAGTGCTCCTGCATGTCCATCTGTTTTAAAGGCTTTAGACTTTACTGTGTTGCGATGGTTCTGTATGTCGTATAGCGTAGTTATTTCTGTCGAGTTCCAGTTCTTGCAGACAGGCTTCCGTTACTTGTGCAGCCAGTTACTGTAGCCCTACAAAATTTATGTATAACTAACCACCCGATTAACCCTCGAGGACAGTCAGACAGTATTCACAACAGCTGGAAACAATAACTTATATGGTAGCATACAGATGTCCTTTTAAAAAAGTTCACCACTTGAGTGAAGGCAGTCGTTGCAAAACGCAGAGAAGCAAAGTGCAGTTAGTCCGTGATTATTGAGAAAAGGCAACAGTACGCAACCCACAAAACATCTATCTGCGAATTCCTGTTCGCTAATTTGGACACAACCGTTCCCGTACGTGAGGACAGCTACCAGTCTGTTTATCTCGTCACTCGGAGAGCTAGGTAGCACGTGCAACTCCGTGACATGGGTTCCGTAACTGAAAGATGGGTGACAATATAACACGTCCACCCGCACCAAGAATGGAAATGCTGGATATGTTCAGCCAGACTTTGTGTAACCAAGGCCTGAGCCAACAGAGAATGCAAAATGTCGACAGCAGTCATTGCAGTAGATGGATAGCTTTCAGTTTCTTCATATTTGTGAAAAATCGTATCGCCTCGGCAACAGCTAATAATGGATATCCCTTTAGCTATACGTACCGGCCAACCAAACAATTTTACAGACAAGCAGCTAGTGCCAAACAATTTTACAGACAACGCCGCTAGTGCGTCCTACAAAGTCCTTCAGTTTTGGCTGCCCTACGAACTTGAATCAAGGTAAAAAATCTGACTTTAAGCCTATACTGAACCTTGTACATATACCTATTCAATCTACTGTCATGAACCTCTTCACTTAACTGGATCAGCTGAAAATCACCTAAATCCGTGGAACTCACGAAGAGTCCTTTAAAGCTTTAGATAGTTTACGCCCATCACTATGCCATGCTTTATCCAAGCAGTCAGATTGTGGGCATGAGCCAGTGTGGGATGCTTAGATGCTACCCATTTTTCGGCTCCGTCGGGGACTCTTGAAGACTGTGGAATGGCCGAACTGGGCTTGGCCCGACTGCACATGAATTTCATTGAACTCATTAAGCGCGGTGCTTTCAAAAAGTTCTTCAGTTAGCAATTGTAGTTCGGTATCTGTCAGTTTGATTGACTTGAGTAAGTAGCGGTGATGTACAACCTTGCTTACTGGGATTTGGCTCATGAGCTTTGTTTCTGTTTTCTATCCACAGAAATTGTCGTGAACACTTGCCTTCGGAGAATCACTGTCCCCTGGTGCTTCCATAGGGTGCATATTACACAATGGGGTTCGCGGGCCCACGGAATTTTGCATTGTCCTCTCTGGATTGACATGAGATGTATTGTTATTTATATTGGAATACTATCACAAATTCTCCTATGCACGGCCTGGACAAGTTACGAAGAATGTAGGTCATAATTTGCTGGCTCATTTCAGCAGATTTCATCTTGCCGGAAAATTCAGTTTACTGTAAGGATTACCAGTCGTTTCGGCGGTTTTCATTGTCGAGGCAAATGAGCTTCACGACAGGGATCTACAACGCGTCATGGAATCACTTATTCTACGTTTGTAAGGTGCGATATTAATGAAGAGCCTGCACTCTAGCCCGTTTCTTTTGGTAAAATATCCGTCGTGCTCAGACTCCATTGCGAAAAGAGAAATATTTCATTTAGATATGATTATTCCTGAAAGGATTTAAATGTTTATGGACGTGATCTTTCACCAGTCATTTTTACTAATCATTTGGCCTCGATGCCGAAAGCTTCATGGTTATTGTCAAAATGCGATACCCTAGGAGACGGACGGAAATTTTTACTGTCTTTTCTGAGTTTATTCTTCAGAATCCTCTTCTCTTCTGCGCACACTTCATCTGTTTATTTATTTTTTATACTGTTTCTTAACAACTACAGGACCATAGGGAAGCTTTCCGCACCCCTCCAGGAGCCCACTGGCATGCCATCGATGAATTTTTAGTGGATTTATCGGTGTGTTACAAAATTTTCCCATCTTCTACACAAGAAAAAACCACGAGCAAATTGGGGACAAGGATGCTAGGTTTCATTTTTGAAGTACGTTCTAGTAGAGCAGACGAATAACTGCCTCAATAGTCTATTTATCACGATTTTAATGGTCTGTTAGGGTATGCCTCCGGGTAGTGTAACCAGTCTGGATGCAGTCTATCCGGTCTCAAACATTTGCGTGGATATCACACATAGCGACACTTGTCTATTCTAAATGTTGGACCTAATTTACCTAAACTATAGATATTTGAGTGCTGGTGAATTATACTGGCCGTTACTTTGCATAATACCACTACCTCAGTGAAAAATTCAGCAACCTGTGACTAACTTTTAATACCACTCTTATCTTATTGATCTTCGGTCAGAATGCAATCAACTGCATACGAAACCAGTGTTGATATATGGGTGATCAGGCACTGTTCTTTTCAGCAGCCCGCACATATCTTAAGGTTAATTTTCTCACCCTGGCTTCAGGATGCTGGAACCACTTCGCATGCTAGCAGTAATGTTTGTCTGGGGACTGCAGGTCTAGTATCCTTACCTTACCTTACACAGTATTATTCCAGGTGGTTCAGTGAGACTTTACGTTACACATTACTTTTCACGTTCCAAGCATGGTCACCGAGCGCTTATATGATGCCTTGATGGTACTTCCGAAGAGTTGTTTAACAAACCACTTAACTAATATCGTGCTTGTATATTAGAGTGATATTCTGGGTAGGCACCTTTTTAATAAATATAGCTCAATACACAATTGCCCATGGGCTATAGAGGCGGGATGGCTCAGAACTCAGCGCGGAAATTCACTGGCTTGAAGATCCGTGGAACCCGATCTCTGTCTGACTTCCCATGTCTAGGCTTGGGCAACATGGTAGTATCCTTTCTCTCGTGCTTCCTTCGGGTAGCATAGCGGCTAGACAATGGAGGAATGCCACAGCTGAGTGATTTGTTTTTTTCGGGGACTGTGATTTCTAGAAAACCCTTAGTTCATATATTTGGTGAGCCATCATCCAGTATGCACGTCCAAAGGCAAGAAGCCCGTATTTTAGTTGGTTTGTTGTGTGGGCGAATCGTTTATGATCATTCGTTTCTTTAGAAAATCTGAGGAATGTATTACCTACATTTTCATCCGCACATTTACTGACATATCTAGGGGGTTCTTTACTAAGCAGGCAAAAACTCCAAAGCCAAATACGCTGTCGAGGAAAGCAAATTTTCAGCAAGATATGCGAACCATTAGCTCAAAAGTATATGATACAAATATAACATCGAATTCTAATCTAGGCAGTCATGAACTTTTTGAATTGATGTATACACACTGAGGATAGAGTACAAAAGCACAACGCTTAGAAAGCCTTGTGACGCATGTGGGCTTCCGTTACCGGTTCTTCTGGAAAAGTAAATATTCTAGCTTTAATAATTTTGGGACCTAGCTTCTATGCCACCGATGGACCTCGACGGTTTAGATATTGCATGGGTTTCCATGCCTGAACAGGAGAAAACGTCAATGTCGGACCATAGTTCACACGTGTGTCTATTGCGGCTGCAGTGGAGCTGAGTGCTATAGAGGCTATTTAATTTGTAATCAGACGGAAAGTGTACACAAAAACACAACAAAACACTAACATTCAGCAAAGTGCCGAGTACGTTTAGTTTGCCATAACAAAAATTGACTACGTTATAAAAAGTTCTCTTTAGAGAAAACCAAGTGATAACGTTCTACTTTTGGTGATTTGGAACATTTGGGCCACTAATGGAGCCACTTTTTATTGTTTTAAGACACTGTCTTTTCCACGGATGTGGCGAGTAATTTGAAAGGACAGAAGGTGACAGAACCAAATAATTCACTAGAATTTGGCCAGCCGCATTGGTGAAGTGCTTCGAAGTATCCCGTCTGTATACTGTTTATAGCCTTAGCTTTCTGGAACAAAATATATAAATCAATAAAATGCCTAGTTAAGCGTATCGAGGCATTTTTCTGCGGCTAAAAGTTGATTTGTGACCGGCGTAATTGGGCATCTGCTAATTGACTGCCTACCGAAGTATTATATTTAAGCATGGCTGGACGTTACAGTTTACAAAGTGCCTTTAATCATTGTTTTTATCTTAACAGATGCAGCACAGTAGATTGTACAAAATAGGCCTGATATGCTCTGTCGTAGTCTCTCAAAACTTTTGTAATTTATACTTGATCTAACTTTTCGTTCTTTTTGATTAAGGGCAGATTTGATCATTGGGCATTCATTAGTTTTACTCGGATTTTATGCTTACTTACGCTGGCATGGAAAAATTATGGTTATGCATTTTTGTACACTGTTAGCTAAATAGATTTGGAACATTTCTTCAAGTGGTGACAAACTGTCTTATTTAGAATTGTGCTACAGCTTCCTCATGTGTCCCTTGCTATCTAAGACTACTCTTTGACTGAGAATTATTATATATGGTGAATCTACGGCAAATAGGAGATTACTATATCTCCGCTTGTGTGTGCGGAAAGACATCAAAATTTACCGTCTTTGAAATTAGGAGAGCACTTTGTGTACCTCAGCTCCAACAGTTATCCTTTTGTCTTTGCTTCCAAGCGCATTTTTACTCGTTGCTCTTACCCAGGAAGCCATCATCTATCTATGACTAATGAGTAGCGTACCGATTACTTGTAAGGAAACCCAGATAATAGTCATTAAAAACATAGGAACAACGCGCTACATGCTCAGGTAGGTCTGAGTGACATCTAACTTCTAGTTGTGTGAAATGTTTTGAATTGTTCTTGGGTCACAGCCGTTCTAAAATTTCCTTGCTAAAAAGGCTGTCTCTTTTGCACCTGAGATACAACACAAGCGAATCCTTCAAGACCAGGAAAACGGCCAACATTTAAAGCCGGATCGAGATGCAGCCAACAAAAACACATATACAATTTGTTGTTGCACATCGCGCCATTTTCATCATACTCAAGAAACCAGAATAGTGAAATCATTTAGTGTATCAAATCCATAATCTGATACTGTTTGAGAGAATGGTGACCCACTACTCATTTTTTATTCTGTGGCAGATGGATTGTGATCACAGGCAGCTTGATTTAGACCTGGATATTCTATAAAGCCTGTCCGTGTTTAACTATGAGGAGCTTCTGACTGAGGAAAGATGAAGCTAAAATACCTTGCCTAGCTCGTCCACTTTGATAAGTAAGTTCAACGTTTCAAAACTTCAAATTCAAAACTTTTTTATTGACGAACACTTGCAACGACGGGTACCTAGAGGTAACCCCTAGTCGTATTTGTCAGGCTATTCTGCGAGCCACATAGACCGAAACTTTGGTCCTTTAGGCTTCAGTGAGCTGTAAGTTATAACGGAAAGCAGCTAAAGAAAGGACAGAAAAGGTCTACTTGGCAGGAAAAATTGTAACGCTAAGCCACTTAGGAGTGGATTTATGCCGTTTGCTGGTCCAAGGGTCTGGGATTTCAAGGTGTTTCCTCAGGCGACAAGAAGTGTTGCTGATTTTCCTTATAGTGGATGGGTTGTAGAATGTCAGCCAGAAATGTACACATCCTTGCTATCAAGTGGTTTACCCTGACCCTCAGCGTCGTCGAATATGGTCGAACCACTTTTTACGGACCGACATTTGGCCCACGATGCACCTGCTATTGGCAGTATCAACAATCAGGTTGTTTGGACGATTGAGACAAAGCACCAGGAAGAGTTGCGAGTTATTAAATGGCCAAAACGGTACAAGCCGAAAGCCAGAAAGGCCAAGTACGTGTCACTCGCAGCTCGATGTCTGAAACCTTGGAATCTCTCACTAGGGACAGAAGTATAAGACGTAATATCCTAAGAGTCAGAAGATCAAATAGCTTAGATGTTATCCAACCCACGTAGCTGCTTTGTTTAAACTTGGTTGACCGGTCAACTAAAGATAGTAAAGATAGTAACGATAGTAAACTTTCCACTTGTCTGTAATATTACAGGATAATTGAAGGTGATGTGGAATCGGATTTGGAAAGAACAACCCTATAGTGCAAGAATCCTGGTTGTTTAAACTGAACTGATATGAAGCCAATAACCGTACCAATTTTATTATCGTGAGGGATTTTCCTAGTCTTTTTAGTGAGCATTCTCAACTAGTCTCTCAACCAGAATCTGGGCGAGAAAAACTTTCTGAGTGGTTAACAGTTGTCATCACATCCACTTGGAAACCTGGTTGCCTACTTCTAAACCCTTGAATTGGCCGTGGTCAACAAACATGCGGCAGCAATATATTGGCCATCCTGGATTAGCGTCTTGAACTGTCTGCACTAAATGGAGAATAAGTGAAGGATTAAAGAGGGGCTTGGACTCTATCTGTCACAGAACATTCTCTCATGTACCACTAGAAATCTTTGGGATCGACGTGCCCTGATGTACAAACAACTAAGATGGACAGATCAGATAAAACGAATGGTCAGTCATCACGTTCAGAAGCAACTTACTTACCATCATTTATTTATTGGAGCCAAACATCTGAAGCGGATAAAGGCCCGCTGTTTAGACAGCATTTCTGTAAGTTTGTGAAACTGTCATAATGGTTTTAGATATGAAGAAAACCTGACACGGCGTGGCAAGCTTTCGTCTCATGTCTTGGCCTGGCTTAGCTGACAATAACTCAAGCCCCGTGCCTATTCGGAAAAGCATGGCAGCAGTGCACCAATGAACGCCACAGCTAAACCGTTATAGTTTAGTTTATAGTGAACATTTATATCGCACTTTTTCCCATCGAAACCTGATTGTATTAGCAGATGAGACCAGCCTTATGGCACAAAAATATTATAGTTTGTTCACACTGCTATGTTGTCATGCTTAGGCTGGTCTCTATTTATCAAGAAGTTTAGATGTTTCCTCGCCAATCTCCCCCTCAGCTTCACATGGCACCAGTAAGTTCCCTAAAACACCACATTCGGCTCCTTGCGTGCCACTTGTGGTGTAACTACGGTGAGCAGTCAGGCAATTCGACAAATGTTGGCCTGCGGAGCAGTTTTTGATGCCACTTAATCACAAATTTACGGCACCTTTCCCTAGTGAACAAAGTGCACTTAAAGAAAGCTATATAATCAATCTTACTTGGAGGGGAAGTTTCAGATGAACGGCCGGGAGACAAAATGCCATATATTTACCCCAATGTCTGAAAATACAACCATGGGACGCTGTTACTAGAGCGAAAGTTTTGTGACACCCGTTTATATAACCTGCAGTATAACAGAAGACTTCCTTACCAAGGCTGAATTTGTTGCAGAAGGGCAGAAACGCTACGACACAAACGCTGACCGCTTTCGCATTGGAAGCTGTCCAAACTTAGGCGCGGTTACAGTGCCAGTGTTATTTCTCGGCAGTGCTTATCTATTCGGGTGAAGAACAGATCTAGTATTGGAGCTGTCTAGACCTAAGCTGCTTACAAAATTTTGCCAAATGTAATGAGCGTTAGTAGGCCTTGTGTCACATCGTGTAGCAGAACTATCTCCTAGATGCAACACCGGAGGCCATAAAATTCTAAATGTTCATCTCTAGAAGAGCCATTCCTGATAAATCCCAAGCATCAAAAACACTTTATCTTGTCTAAAAAGCCTGGCTCAGTATTCGGTTTCCATCCAGAAGGGGCCCCCTTGCAGAGTAGACCACTGTTTACTGCATTAGAATTATGGATGACGTTACCTGAGTTGGTTCAAATCAACCTGGGTAATCTAAGTTTTGTTGCTGCTAATATGCACAAATAAGGTCTCTCATTCTAGCTATAACTGAGGTGGCTCATGTCAAGCCGGTGGCTTCTGGTATTACTTACCTTTCTACTTACCTTTCTACTTACCATTCTACTTAGATTATTTGAAGAGACGCGCTTTTACCGCTCCTTCATTCTAGGCCACGTTCAATCACACAAATGGTATTTGAGCTTTAACTTGCTTTTGTTCACAATATGTTAAGAATGAGCTAGGCTGTAAAAAATAAGTCACGCCAATGGCTTTCCAGATAACCTATCAGTCAAGGAATAAATTTTCCCGTAACCCACAGATCTAGGGAGCTGTCTAGACCTAAGCTGCTTACAAAATTTTGCCAAATGTAATGAGCGTTAGTAGGCCTTGTGTCACATCGTGTAGCAGNGAAACGCTACGACACAAACGCTGACCGCTGTCGCATTGGAAACTGTCCAAAATTAGGCGCAGCTACAGTGCCAGTGTTATTTCTCGGTAGTGCTTATTTATTCGGGTGAAGAACAGATCTAGTATTGGAGCTGTCTAGACCTAAGCTGCTTACAAAATTTTGCCAAATGTAATGAGCGTTAGTAGGCCTTGTGTCACATCGTGTAGCAGAACTATCTCCTAGATGCAACACCGGAGGCCATAAAATTCTAACTGTTCATCTCTAGAAGAGCCATCCCTGATAAATCCCAAGCATCAAAAACACTTTATCTTGTCTAAAAAGCCTGGCTCAGTATTCGGTTTCCATCCAGAAGGGGCCCCCTTGCAGAGTAGACCACTGTTTACTGCATTAGAATTATGGATGACGTTACCTGAGTTTGTTCAAATCAACCTGAGTAATCTATGTTCTGTTGCTGCTAATATGCACAAATAAGGTCTCTCATTCTAGCTATAACTGAGGTGACTCATGTCAAGCCGGTGGCTTCTGGTATTACTTACCTTTCTACTTACCTTTCTACTTACCATTCTACTTAGATTATTTGAAGAGACGCGCTTTTACCGCTCCTTCATTCTAGGCCACGTTCAATCACACAAATGGTATTTGAGCTTTAACTTGCTTTTGTTCACAATATGTTAAGAATGAGCTAGGCTGTAAAAAATAAGTCACGCCAATGGCTTTCCAGATAACCTATCAGTCAAGGAATAAATTTTCCCGTAACCCCAAAATTTTGTGAAATTTGGTAGTTGCTTCTAGCATCCCAGGAAATTGCTGTGTAGGATGGTTATCATGGGCAATCAGCGATGGCCAAAAGTTAGGAGCCAGCTATCAGCTGCGCCAAGACATGCTGGTTCGTTTTGTTGTGTGCACTGAGACTTGTTCCTTTCAGAGCGAAGTTATACTGTATCGGTACTGTCAATTTCTCCCCCCATTTTCTTCTCCAGTATT
This sequence comes from Opisthorchis viverrini, assembly GCF_000715545.1. NCBI lineage: Eukaryota > Metazoa > Platyhelminthes > Trematoda > Opisthorchiida > Opisthorchiidae > Opisthorchis > Opisthorchis viverrini. Next base: position 1,194,128 of record NW_008751736.1, read on the forward strand.
AGGTCTTTGTCTCAAAAATAGCAATAAATTCTCTCCGAGTCTCGAGACAAGTTGCAAGAGCATTGACTGTTCTCATGGAGTTCATCACTTAATTTTACCTCCAAATTTTTGGATTGTTTTGTCGGACTCATGGTAATGGAGGAATGAATGAAGCATGCGCAAAGCAGTGCTAGGAACCAATGAAGCGTCACCCAGTCTACGGTGTAATCTCTACTGCGGCAGATTTCGCACACCAATTCGCAACAGTTTTTTCGTATACCAAGTGCTCGAATCAACAGATTTGCCAGCACGGTGACCTTGCCCCTGTACTTCCCAAATCCACCGACAGAAATGGACAACGATCATTATTATGTTGCGCCGAGAACAGAGTTTGTGGCGGACGTGCCACTGGTGGATTTGGGGGTGGGATGATGATGTTTAGTAAAAATCTCAGTCCGTGCTGAAAAACCAAGAAGAATCTTAAAGCTGTTTTGACCTTATCTTGGAGCATCAGCAGCCCGTCAGTCACAAACTTCCAGGGAGTTTTGGACCCGTGACCTCCCACCTAGTAAGTTGAACACATGACGGTCCCGCCATGAGCGTCTGGCAGCTCTGTGATGTTCTTCTTTTTTCAGAATAAACCGGCTTTGTTTATAGGATGAAATCCCTATTGGAAATTCTCAAATCTCCCCACACTAACAACAGTTAATAAGTAGCTCAGAGTAAAAAAGAATCCGCAAGACGAGTGAAACTTCCATCTGATAATTCGACACTCAATCAGCTACCAAACCCTTGACTAGATGATATGGATCCAGGGATTGAAGGATAAATAACGTTGTGCTCTTTCTGAGCGCAAATTCGCATCATCGCTGACCAGCCGCATGCGGTGAACGGTTAAGCGTTCAAATTACTAGCCACTGGGTTGCGGGTTCACAACTCCCGTTTCGTTAAATTTGCACTGTTGAAGAGTATCAATAAGGATAAATCAACTGCACAGTGCTCCTCAGCCAATCACCATCATCCAATGAAAATCTCAAAATTCATTCACACTACTAACAGATAATAATTGCCACAATAAAATGTTAACTGACATTATGGCGGGGATTAGTATAGCCATTTTGGCTGGTTAGGGTTATTTGAGTTATTTGATCTGGTTGGACGCAGAATTAGTGCGTACTTCTAGGCTTCTTTTCTACTCGACAGCTTTTTTTCTAGAGTAAACAAATCGTTTTCCTGCTCAGTGTTATCTTGGGAAGGAAAGGTAAATATTTTCCATACGCATGTAAAGATATAACTAACTACCCTTCGATATGTATGTGTGTGTAAATGTTGCTTCTTTTACGTAGTTTTTTCTATAACACTTGACGCGGTTTTTTTGTTCAGCTCCCGCTGGACGTTTGAATAGGGCTGTGCATAGGAGGACTTAGATGAAGTGCCACTATGTCATCTTTTTGTATGGTCCTAAAGTTAACTGTACTTATACCATGCATTGACCGGCTGATGGTTCCGAACGGGTCTCTCAAAAACTGCCGGGTTTACATGGGAATCACAGGCTCACCGGTAGCTGAAAGCAGGGATCCACGCTAAAGTGCGCGACTGACTGAATCACAGAATCTTCAAATTTACTTCAGGTCTCTGAACGCCAAATTATTGAAGGTTTATTCCACTTGACTTACATTCAGTGACCGTGTTCGTAAGCGCCCATGTTCAGCTACGGTTTAACACAATGGGTTGTTTTGTGGGACGCGTGCTAGAATAGTCGTTAATTTCGTTTCCGACGCAGTCTAGAGGACTGATGTTCCATCCCCAACTATCACATGCAGGTACTTTTCGAAATCACCAACGGAAACGGTGTTTGCTTCCTCAATTCCAGTTACTTTAGAGGGTCGCCTATACGGTGGTTCAGTTTTACACTTCCTTCCTAATACTTACTCACTGAACACTCTTATTTCTCCCCCGAACTGACATTTCGCTTTACAATCGCAGTAATTCTGGCATGCACACATCTTATTCCGATACAGACGGACTTTCAGTCGTGTGTATTGAATTTTGCCCGGCTAAAGCACACTACGTTCTATCAACTATTTGCTTTTTTGTCCAAAACAGATTAAAGTTGACGTACAAGAAATGCCACACATGAGGAGGGTAAGATGCACTTTGAAGACATGGTTCAAAAAGTGATGTGGAAGGAACGAGGGTCCTAAACAGAATATAAAATAAGACAGTGCAGTTCTAGAGACAAACACTTGGTTTGTTTTTTAGCCGGAATACAGATGTCTAAAAAATACAACCTACGCGGATCAGAGCTGTTTTTTTATATGGTTTCTAACTGCAAAGGTTGAGATGTGGGTTAACATGCTGTGCTCCTCGAATTTTCAGTTTTGAATCCAAAATCACATACGACCACCATAAGGCTTTCCAGTAAACTATCGTTGTACGGCAACGAAACACCAGTGTTGAAAGCTGATGCTGACGGTAATGATAATGTCTGTTTGTCTGTTTCTTGTTTAAATGAGAGGTAATCAAACTGTTATTGAGACTCCGATGGTCTGACAATCAAGTGTTCAACCACTGACTAGAAGGTAGCGGATTCGAACCCCTGTTAGCCTCGCCAGATGCACACTGGGGTTCCGAGTACTTTTCGGCTGACCTTCCCGAATATCTGGTCCTGCACCCAAAACTGCGTGCAGTCACAATATGGCTTTCAAATGAACTATGTCTGTAAGGCAACGAAAAATCAGTGTGGTGTCGATGAGGATGGTGATGAATCGTGTGCGTCAGCTTGCATTTCGTGTGTCGTTAGTGTAAAAACCACTGAAACCTGCATAAAAATCGAAAAATTAATCGAGCTTATCGGCTTTATAGTGATGTCATCCAAATCGACGCGTACGCTACCGCATGTCACAAACATAAACACTGGAACTGCCTAATGTTCCGCCAAATTTCTGTCTAATTTATCAACTCCGAAATGTTAAGGGGTATTGCGTGACCACTGTAGCAGACTGGACTACTTAGAATAAACGGATTTGTAATGCAAACGAAATAACACACCCCTGATATGTTTGTTCTCTCAGTGACCAGTAATTACGCATAAGCTGAAAACCGAATTGTGGGTTGGCAAAATTCATTTGTCACTGCAAACACTGGTTTCAATCTGCCTTTGACACGGGCCTTTTTGCAGAAAAACGATAACCTTACTCAACTTATGGCAAATAAAGTGCCCAGGTTTTAATCCATGCACAACTGTGGGGAATGACTTACGGACTTCTCTCACACTGCAAATCAGGCCAGCGCGAAGTTTCACCGGATTTTCTTCGATCAGAAATGCTTTGTGACCTGGATGGCCCATTGCCTGCTGTGATACTATTCACAGAGTTGACGGGCACTCTTAGATAGCCCCGTTTGACGCGCAAAAATATATGTCAAGTGTGATCCAGTTTGTTTGAACTACAGATGTCGCTGAAAGTGCCTGTCATAAATCAGCTTATGAATCGGTGTCTTCATTCGTTTGCAGGTTGTTCGACAAATTCGTTTCATACAAAGCATATGAAATGCAATATACCAGTTTATCGCGATAGTCTGCATGAGCCCCACGAGGTTCCATATTTCTGAAGCAAATACCACGTGCTATTCAAACCGTTAGTCTCCAGGTGAATTCACTTTTACTCTGACAGAAAACGTCTAACCTAAACTGTTTTGAACAGCGAGAATCTACCTTAAGTCTGGAATCCCAGTTAAACCGAATATGATAGATTTTCTCAAAACTTCATTTGCCGCTCAAGAGAATATTGGTAGCTTAAGTAGCGTAGATGGTTTTTGGTTCGTTCTTTGAGCTGGAAAATTTCCAAACGTCTCGTCGCCAGGCAAGATGACATCGGGTGCGTTGCTAGTGTACGTTGTAAAACGTATGGATAAATCGTTGTGCGTTGAGTGGTGTTTACCGCTAGCCGAGGCTAATCTTCGACCACGATTGGTTGGAGATGGTGGCCTGTTTTTCTGTGTTCTGATTCGCCGGTGCCCACGTGACTTTTAGGTTGGTCTCCCCTACTCTTGTACTTCAACACTGCTGCACTCTAATGCTAATCAATACCTCTTCGACTAAATGCCACCTGAACGTCTTACCGATCGAGTTATCGAGTTAATGGAAAATAGCGACTGAATCCATACCAGGGATTATTCTGCTTGTGTGGTCCCATGTGAAGTGCGATGCGGCAAATTTTTGCGTTTTCCTGTTGTATTGTTTCTCTTCTGTGAGAATCATACTGACGGGGGGATTGTTTTCTTCCTTTCCCAAACCATCTACATAATTTCAAAACTGACTACTGGTGTGACGGTGATACTACTGAATGCAGGCATGCGAGCAGTATGTTTTCCTCTTGTAAATTCGTTTAAAAAGGGAGATCTGTTGCGGATTTGTGGAGTTGCTTTGTAGCATTTGCTTGGACTTGAGCAACACTCAATGAATATCTAGGAAAGTTCAGAAAGACGCGTTCAAAAGAATATGGATGTTCAGTTTTTGTAATTAAGATGCATATGAGAGTTTTGCTTTCCTGTCCAATAGTCTGTGACTGGTCAGTTGGTATTTCCTAATGTACAACTCCGTAGCGAAGGCTTTCTTCCTTTCACTGGTAATATAGGTGCTCCGTAGCTTTTTGATTCGGGACACCGACTGCATGCGAATTGTAAACCTTACTAGCTACTTAAGAAGTGAGTTTTTGTAGCGGCGACCAACTAGCAATCAGCTGGTGTCAAACTCTTCTTACAATGCTAGCCACACGGTCCATGATATCAGTTGGTATAACTTTTGTCTCACATTTGTGAAACTGTACGCATAAATTTGACGTTTCTGTTGCGGGTTAAGTGAAGCTCCAAGCTTAATATGCCGTATGATACGTCTATTTCCGACTTTTTCTAGTAACTTCGCCTTAGTTCACCGAAGCTCCAAGCTTAATATGCCGTATGATACGCCTATTTCCGACTTTTTCTAGTAACTTCGCCTTAGTTCTTGACTATTCACCAAGCAGTGAAGTATATGGCGGCGGTTATGTTATTAGTCGAGTAGCAGATGGCTCAGGATGCTCCCAATGTGGTTGGTGCACTGACTCAAACAATGCGGATTTTCTACCTTTCATTACTTTTGTTCACCTGCTTTGTAGTTTTACCGATATGGTATAACAGCTAATTTGTGCAAACAGCACCATTTAATGGTAATCAAAACTCTACTTTTAAAGATCAAACCCAAGAGGCTGAGTTGCTGCTTGCCTCGGTAAGCACGGCTGCGTTTGTTCGGCTATAGTTAAATAGCAGGTTCGTACGAATTCCATTTATGGGTTTCATCCCGAAAGTAAGGTCAATCTATTTTCAGAAGGGAAACACATGGTTGCTTCGTACGAATTCCATTTATGGGTTTCATCCCGAAAGTAAGGTCAATCTATTTTCAGAAGGGAAACTACTCACATGGTTGCTGAAAATTCTTCGACAGCCCACAACTGATTTCGCCTTTTTCAGACTCATCGGGTAGGCACAGTCTCCGAGAATCCATCAACCCTATGTTTTACTTGAGGTCAACCCATAGTTAAAATTCTAGAATCAGCGAGAGAACATTTTGACTATTTGGAAGTCAGTAACCAATCATAAACCCACGGACAAATTTGGACTTCCATTATTCTGGTGTACTGCCGTTGAAACACGGTTGGTTGATCAGCAGTGCAGTTAGGCTACACCTGAATAAAATGTGTATATGCTATTCTTGTTGTTTGAATGACAACCTCCCGCAGGAACGCCCATTTAACCTGTGATATCTTTTGCCCTGAGTAGAGTACTTATAATTTTTGATTGTAAGTAGGCATTAAAGTTTTCACTATGACTCTCTTACTCTAAGTGAAGTTAGTAGATGGGAAAAAGCCAAAAAGCAATGTATACAAACAGCTGTACAGTGCCCTTCACTTTTCTACGTAACCTGACTTCACCTGGGGGGGATCAGATCACGAATAACCATACAAATCATTTGCAGAGTGACACGGTGATTAGTGGAGATATAAGTGAGAGTCAGCTGACTGCTTTTCTTCAAAAACGTCACCGCATGCATGTTTTCAATCGATTTTCACTATCCCAATGCTACCTATAAGGTTGTCGAATATTTTGACAGCTAACTACCGATTTTGACTCGACAGACCTCTCTTAAATCAAAGATCGCCAGAAGAACTAACCCTGTGGTAGACTGTTCAGCAACGCCAGCTGGATAGACTCAATTTTACATGTGAGAGGCTTTCAACTCCTTTAAAATTGTTCGACATTTGTCCCCTTCCCACGGTGGTTTCGACAAACTAAAGCAAATTTTAAAGAATGCTAACTCGTAATACGAAGTTATTGTGTTTAAATAAGGAAATGTCGAATCCTCACGTACGTATGGTCGATGCAGTCGTTACCAAAAACAATTTACGTGCGCTGTTAGCTTTTCCACATAAAAATGGCGAAAATCATATCACTAATTCAACGCACTGTATCAGCCTTCAGCTGAAAAAGTAACCCGAGTGCTGGGAAAGTTAGTCCTTTCAAGGCCAATATGTATTGCTACCACAGTTTCTGATATCAGAAAAACATTGCTGCACGTTCCAGGATAATTAACTGATCTGTTGGTTTTTAACAAAGATACTTAAAAAATGTGTCCTTTCATTGTACGGAAGATCCGAATAGTGTAAAAACTCTTATCTTGATTTCATGCAGTGTCCTTCATCCTTCAGTCACCGGACCTACACTTCGTAGTCACAGTGTTGAACGGCACCTTGAACAATGTCTTCTAAATGAAATTTTCACTCACTGAGTGAATTTTATTCTCCCTCTGAGCTACCTTCAGATCGTTCGAAGTGTGATGGAATTTGAAAATCACAAGGGAAGGTTTGCCCTATTAATGTAGCCAATCGATACAGAAAAGCTGAGGAGCGCCGTATGGCTGGATTCGTCCTTATTGGGAGATGCGCACTGTTGATGATTCTGAATAAGGATAAAATATCTTTGAGGTTCACCCAGCTTTTCACTTGGTTCACTCATGGGTCATAATCTCCATCAACGTTTTCAAGTCTGCTCACACTACCAACAACCTCCAGTTACTGTTTTCTTTGCATCTTGATTTGGGTCCGCTTTAATTGCTTGACTTTTGAGCTCAGGCTCAAGGACAATGCGATTTTGAGACAAGTAAACATCGCCACTTAAATCATCTCTGTTACTGCTGCATCAGACAGCCACCTGATCAAATTTTAATCATTCATCTGTTCCGTTAGGTCCGTATCCATCCGAATGGTCGACTGCTGCATTATTCCTATCCGCAAGGCCATACATCCTACTGGTACCATCGACTCCGGGTAGACATTCGTTTTGCATCGTGTGGAGATGTACTCACGATTGGATTCATTCCGGAGGAAACGACGCAGCAACTGCTCCAACCGGAGGTGAGTTTTTCCTTGTCTAGCCAGACATTAAATAACGATCAGGCAGCGAAGTGTTCAAACTCAATACACATACTGTATCTAATATCATCACACAACTACGAAACACTGACAGGAGCGCCACGGTTAGTTGGATTACATAATTAATTTATAGGGAAAGTGCACCTAAACTTCTGAGTAGTAGATATGCACGATAAAGTTTGGCGAGGGGACTAAGGTGGATTTTGAGAGCTTACACGGATGGTATGTTCTACCGTGAGTATGGAACAGACATGCAATTAGTATCAAGTGGCGACAAAAACACACTGGTCCTCAATGTGATGTGCACGTTTATGCTCCTCCATGGTCCACTGAGTGGTGCTGCACGTTTTCCGTTTGAGATTCACAGAGTCTTATGTCAGGTTGTCGAATGGATGGAGCTCAGACTAACACAGGCTTTTGATCTTGCAATCTGAAGGTTGGAACCGTGGTAATGTATTCTGTACCGTTCGCACCACCCTGGTAGTTTCATGTATACATGTGGTCAGGCAACGGCTTAGGCTGAGGTACTGCTTTTTTAGGTTTTGGCACCCTGACACTAAGCCCACCCACAGCAATGGACCATATGAATGCCAGCAATATCACGCTACCAGATACGATTCGGTCTGTCCTGGGTCAGCCAACTGAAAGCCACTCATCTTGAGCGTAGCACCCGCCAATCTTTAGATCAAAAGTTGGATACTTTATACTAAACGTTTGATAACCCTTCATTGTGGCAGATTTTGTATGAAATTACCATCGTAAAACATTCTAAATGGCTAATGTCTAGGGTCAGAAGCAACTAAAATCGATTTAAGCACTTTTTTCAATATGGAAGCAATTCAGGAAAACAGGGAGTTGAAGGCTAGAACGTTTTGTCACGGTGTTCCGAGACATGGGATTTTGAAGTGTAAACTGAAGGTTGCAGCCTAAATTAGGTGACTATCAAACGAGAACATAATTTTTCTTGTAGCATGCTATTCATTCACATTGATTTACATGAAGAACATTATAGCAGAAGGGGGCATCAAAATACGATAAATTCAAAGCCCTACTGGCTGGAATGATTTTGAAAAATGTACCCAGTTCCCATCATTGTGGAAGCATAAATCACACTGAATATTTGCCCACAAGTAGTATGGTTTTGTGACCCGGCCAGGATCAGCGACTGCCCTCACTGTACCCACTGTTCCGAGGAAGGATAGTAGTGAACAACTGCCGTTCTTAATTTCCGCCGAGCTCCTACGGATTCAGGTGGATGCATCTACGTTACGTTAAATTCATGAATATGGTTGGTACTCCAGATCGTTATGCACCGAGTAAGCAAGCTTCCATTCAAACATAGGTAGTGGACTAATAGCCAGAACCTAGCCGGTTTCCCGGAGATCTTGACCGAAGTCGTGATCAGCTAATTTTGACCTCAGCTCGCAAAATCTTCACCAACAACAGTAAGAATTTCAATATCGAGACTTTGGGAATCAAATATTTTGATGAATATGATCGGTCAATGATTTCCGAATAGCTACTGGTGACCACCCTAGCTTCATACCAGAATTACCAATATAGTGGCTAATTCAACATTTTTTGTAGCCATTGTGAACAAAATTATCATCAAACTAAGGCTGTGTGCAGCAAACTTTACCTCAAAACAAGTGAAAACGAAGTGACGGAACCTTCGGTTTGCTTGTACTGTGGAGGTTAGACCGTAGAGTTGTCTAATACTAAACTGCAAACAGAACTGTACTACGATACACCTAGTAACGTTGTATGCTTCGTTTGCATTCTCACAACATAGTCTGCAATAATCGTGTAAGGTCATTTACTCCAAAAGATAACCTTACATATAAGGTAAGCCAAGTTAGTGAATATTACAGTGTGACTGTCGAGGACGTTTGATGTAAGCGAGAGTGAATAGCTCTCGCAGAGATGCACTAACTGCGCCACTCCCAGAATATCCAGCAAAGGAGGAAAAGAAGCTAACCAGGTATGACAATAATTTTCGCTGAAAAGCAATGGTATCTAGTGATTGTATTCCGTATGACATCTTGATCTGCATAGGCCTACTAGATACACACAAGACACAGCTTGTTGATACCCAGAATCTAATCTTGAATGGAAAAAATCCTATCCTCCAGATGGAGCACTTTTGGCTCAACTTTTGACAATCAATTCCACGACTCATGTACCAAAGACCTTCAACGTATTCTAGTTATCCAGAGGTCTCCACTTTGGGTTAAATTGTACCGATTGAGCTCTTCATCAGATAGTCACTTAATCGACCGAAGCCCTCTTTTCTGAGTTCCTTGACCGGGATTATCTCAGTCGAGTAGTGAAAAAGCTCTGCAGAAGGCAATGATGGTTATGGTCCAGTAGCTTAAGCTGTGTTTAGGTGGTCAAGGCGCTCGCTGCCTTACTGACCAGAAAGTTCGTAGTTCTATCTCAACCTCTGCATCTGGACTGCTCTTGTCTTGGCTTGGGAAACTTAGTGGTATCTCGGCCCTCGTGCTCCCTTGTCTGACGTGGTAGTCTTCGGGTACCGAAAGGGTGTTACAGCTGTACCGTTTCTGATAAAAGTGTACTCTCCTCGTTTATCTGGGAAGCCGCTCTTTCTATGTTTTTATTTGTCAACGGTTAATAGCTGAATTCATTGACTTATTGATCGGTTGAATTGCCAGCGTATGTCTAGACAGGAGCCTCGTGAGAGCTGCAGTGTGAATATCGCAGTGGAAGTCTAAATGAACACTCCAAAGCAATGTCCACTAAGAATCGGCGTCAGCTTTATACTGAATTTATTACTGGCAAAGTGACTCATACCTCCTTCGAACGTGTCCCCTACAGCCGTGCAATCAACCTGACCTGAATCTAAGTTCTCTACTCAAACTTCAGTCAGTGAATGAAAACCATTCGCATGCACCAAAGGGGTGACGCAGACACCAGAGATTAAGTCAGATAAGGTTAAATAAGGTTATATGGTTACATTAGATTGGCTGCTACGTTCAAACAATCGTCCCTTTTAAAATGTAGACTTATCCATAGATATAGCAGTCCCATTCTCCCTTCGTCGGTGAATCGCATTTTTCCAACCGGACTGTGCTAACAAGCACATTGTTACTGTCGTTCTCGTAAAAAAGACTACCCTTAACAGGTCGGAACACATGTCGTAGATTCTCAACCAGGTTGTCTTGTAGCAAAATCTGGTCCTGTCATCGAAACAACTTAGAATTGCTGCAAACTGCTCTCTGGCAGATAAAAAGTGTTTCATCTCGTTATTGTGCTTCTGGTAGCAGGAAAGAATATGGGTTGTTTATCTACCGTTGGCGTGTGAACTACCTTTGTGTAGAGGAGAGACACCTCTGGTTTCGGTTGAATCGATGAGTTACATTGTGGACTATCACTTGTAGGGATTTCTGTTTCAGTAAAGAAGAAAACTTTGATGCTCCTGGAAGCATCTACATGTGGACATATTATCCCCAGTCTCGTCTCAATTATGCTGTTTCAGGAACTCCAGCTTACGTGTCACGAAGTATATCCGAAGATATTTGACTCCAAACATCGAATCATTTCCCTTTCATGGCGCACCGAAACCGGATCGACTGACCTGATCACGTCGGTTCTGGATGTACAAATGTCGGCATATATGCGTTTCGAAGGGAATTTTGGCCTGGTCGATAGTAAGTTTATTGGTCTACTCTGTCTAGCTCTGAAGATGTACCTGACTTGACAGATATTTAGGTTCATTTTGAACGATGATGTGCTCAGTATCTACGCTGTCCGTGTTCTATCCCAAACTTTACCGGATGAGGTATTTTACTTGCATGGTACTTCGCCTCCATGCAAACTGAATGATTCGTGTAGTTTATTGCCGCTCAAGCTCAGTTTCGTGAGTAACATGCTTGCGTTAGAAACTGAAGCCGAGTTTGTAGTGTTTTTTTTAAATCCACTCCTGTTTTTTCTCAATTTGGTTTTCAGGCTTTGAGGCTTGCAAGATTAGAACATAAAAGTGTGTTCGTTATCCCACTATTACAGCCGTCCTGGTTACCGTGTGATGAAACTGCGCAGTCAGATTTATTAGTTTTTTTTTCGAAATTTGCAACTTGCCATTTATTGCAAGGGTTTAGGGAAATGTCTGATAAGCATTTCTGAAATGCTGCTCTTGTAATTTCGCCTGAAATGAGGTCACAAACCAATAAATGTCTGTCATTTTTGGGTGAGAGAAATGTTTTTGTTTTGCTTGGTTGATGACGATGACAAGGAGAAAATTTCCTCCCCGGAATACTGACATTTATTCAACGTGCACATTAGCGTAGATCGAGTAATTAACCGAACAGTCTAGAGTAGAAAAGCTGACAAGGCTTTTGGACATCTTCCGGACAAAGCTTCTTTCTAAATTTTGGTCCTAGATAACGGAACGCTGTTGGTGGTTAAACATGGCGAGGTAATGCATAAAAAATGCACTCGTTCCGCGGGATCCAGTGACAAACTACGGAGTGAAGCTGATGTTGGCAATAAGTCTTTGGCGTTTAGGTGGACGTCGAATTTAGTAAGACCGCAAAACGGAGAAACTATTGTACAGCATTTATTTTGCTGTACCCGAATGAAGGCAGCTGTATCCGTATGAGAGACAGAAGTGACAGGAATGTGATGCCAGGTTCAGGTTAAATAAAACCAGAAGATTGTTGGACATTATTGCAGTATTGAGTGTGCAGTTTGACTCCGTGGCTTGGTGATCGAAACAGGTGTTCAGGGTGCATAGCATGAAAGCGAGTTCCCACAGATTAGGTAAACTAAACAACTAAGTCAACCGGGTTCCCATCACCTCGGTTTTGATTAGAGGGCTGTTGAGCTGTTCAATGATCTCGGCAATCTAATTGCAAATGTTTGATCACCAATCAAGGAGATATCATCATTTGTACCGCAAGACGTCCCGCTTTTGGGGTAAAAGAATGTGACCAACATGCATGAAATTCAGTGAGATGAATGGAAGGTCATATTTCGTGGAGTCAGATGTGGATGAATACGATATTCAGTGATAAAAAGCGTCGAATCAGAGCGCGGTTGGATGGCCAAACTCACCAGCAACATACTAAAACCAGCATGTTTTTTACGACCCGCTAAAAACTGAAATCACTTTAAATGTACAGGTGTGTGAACAGACAAGCTTCACAAAACCCCATTGATGGTCACCATCCACTTTCTTTTCGTTACAGAAATTCAGCGATGCGAAGCTGGGTCGGGATTTTGGTGTGGAAACGACACGGCAGTTTGCATCTACGGTCAAATGCGCTGTGATCAAGCGGATGGATGCTTTGATGGGGGTAGTGACGAAGTTGGTTGTCCACCGCCAAGGAACTACACAGCACCTCGTAAGTCCCACGTGGCTGGTTGGCCAACAACAGGTTGCTTTAGGGTACACGTAAATGCATCAATAGAAAGACTTAATTTAGAAAGTCATCAACGTACGAGGGTCAACTTTCATTCACAAAACATCAATTTCCCTACGACGATGAACCGTATTCATCACAGTCGGAATACGACAGCCATAATGTTTCGGCATGCGATTTCATAATGAACAAACGATGTTAGCGCTAAATTCTTCCCGAAAAAGGGCCAATCCAGCTTGTTTTATGGTTTTGTTAGCATAGGATGACCAAACAAGACATCACCATAATGGATGGCACTTAGAAAAGCAACAAGTTCATAGTCTTCCGCAAAGTCATCTGCAGCCTACCGCCAAGCGCTCAAATGCAGTTCGCTGCAGTTTGAACGCTATTCCACAATATTGGCTGTTTCGAGCGTTTTAGCCACTGTTCGCCAAGACACACTCCAGCTTGGCAAGCCCTCGGACGAAAAACCTCCAAATCTGGGGACAGTATTGGTCCCTGCTCAAATTTTAGCTTCTCTCCGGTACGAACGCAACTGACAACGAATACGGTTATGGCTTCATGTTACGATGATCTGTTCAGATCTTGCTCGCTGCTCTACCCATCCACCTTGAAGAACTTGTGCTTTATAGTGTATACCAAGGTGTTCAACAACCTTTTCGTTATTAGAAATACACTGTCTCCCGGTCAATTTTTTGATTTCAAAGCAGTTTATTAGGAATGTCTGTCATGAGATCGTGTCACCACCAGTCGAATGGTACAAGCTACATACGCTGGATGGCTTATACCCTCAAATCAACTCTTGAACTACTCGGATAAACTCCGGTTAAACTCCTCAGTGGATGAAACCCCTCGATCTAACTATAAACGGCTTGTGACTGGCATAAAAGCCACGTGTTTCTTCAGTAGACTGCGGTGGTGAGCAGTGAGTGCTATATTGATCAGACACAAAAACAAAAACAAGAGTTGTCCGGACGCAATACACTACTCATAAAGTTGCTGAAAACCCTTCGACAGCCCACGATTGGTTTCGCCCTGCGTTGGGCTCATCGGATAGGCACAGTGCCCCAGTTTCTGTCAACCTTATGTCCTACATGGAGCCCGACTGGACAGATTTTGAAAAGTAGTCTCATTTCCACACGAATTTAGTGTCGATAGGAGACTCAACTGACTCCAGCTGAATCTTTCCTTTGCGATCGTCCGCTTCTGTTTTACTAAGCTGTCTAATGTTTCACTTGGCACGACATTCGAGATACCGTAAAAGGTTGTGGTTTGGACGTTATAGGAGATGTCTTCCAATCACCTTAATTGACACAACTAACCTTTCATGGTATCACCTACTGAAAACCTGGTTTATACCGGTGTATGATACTCGTCCTCAATTTACCATATGATTCTGATGGTTATCAGCGCAAGTACCAAAACTGTGAAAACATATCTCACCTGAGACCTCAAGAATACAGTTTGAGCGATTTTTAGCTGAAAATTCAATTGAATAATTAATTTTTATGGATTATTACAATCTAACGGACGGTCCATTTTGATATTTTCAATGCTGTTTTTACCTGTAGTTTTTTTCGGAAACACCTCGTTACCTGAATTGGTCCTAGTGTGAAGAGATTCGGTAGTTTTCAAATTTTGATAACCGATAAACCGATAAACGCTGTGTAGCTGTTTCATCCTTATTGAGCCACGTGTCTCACAAAACCTCAGTGGGAAGTTTCAAACCAGCACTCTTCTGGCTATCAGTTTGAACATTTATTCGTTTAGCCTCGAGCAACTGAACAATTGTGTGGCCATATCTTACTCGAATAAGACATGGACTCACTCGTCCTTTAGTTGTGAAAACTATATCAAGCGATCACTCAGTGGTTAATTCCCTGAGTGAAAAAAAATCTCAGAATAGAGTTTCACTCATCTTGTGAAATTATTCGTTCTCTGAGCTACTTGTTCATTCGTCGTGATGTGGGGAGATATAGTAGTTTTCATTTAAGTCACCTGATCTACCAGATGTAATTTTTCCTCACAGATTGGTGGTGACGAACAAACCTAGGATGCAACCAACCGAATTAGATGCCTCACTTTATGGAACAACTCTCCGTTGTTAAACTCCACCATCGACTAGTGTCTGGGCAACATGGATGGGCGTTAGCCTTGTATTACATTTTGACGGTAAACGCAGCATTTTTCGGATGATCCCAATAAAGAAAGCGGGCAATGAGTACTTGAGTTTTATCGGGTTTTCCAGACAGGAATCTCGTGACTTCCGGTGACTCAGCCATCCAGGTGGACCCTACCCGGATCCTTTGATTTGTATTGTGTATCTCTTGCACTTGTCGCTCACAGCCAGAGTAACACTATACTTTAAGTTAACTTCAATGAATCTTGAGTGTTGTCCACAGAAGTCTCTTCAATTTGCAAACTCATCTGACGTCTCATAACAACCGAAGCTACCGTGGTCCCTCATTCCACTGCAACGTAAGAAATGACTGTTCGCCTAAAAACTAGAATTCAGGTCCACTATGACTACCTAGTCACAGAACTCAGACTGCCTACTTCTATACACACAAACTATCTCAGGATAGTGACTCAGGGATCAGCTTCTCTACAACACACCCTTGTCTCTTCAAAACCGCTGTGTTCCAATCTTTTAAACGCGTGTCAAGCTTCCTTTTGGAATAGTACAGTACTCTACGGACGATATGATCTACCTCATTTGATGAGGCAAAAGATGTCTTGAACAACTAAGGTACCACGATCACCATTGCGGAGGGTGTTATCGTCACGATAAACCGTCTGCATAGCTCCGCTTGCCCATTGATGTTCTTTCAAGGATGACGCCTGTTTTTTGTGTCGAAATAGCGCTAAGCTACTTTCTCACGCGTACATGACCTGGCACTGATTTATCTCAGCTGTTCTTTTACACTGCCTTTCATTCCACTGGTATGAACGCTGTGCACGACGGTCAATCAGAAATGAAAACCGACAACTTCATGTAGTCTCTGAAGTCAAGGTATTGCAACCCGTCCACTTGCACGTGTGAGTGCGTGCGCCCACATACACATACAAATTGCATTTAAAACATGTGTTTTAGGTCAAACTGTCCAGGTGCATTGTTTTGGCATTTGCGCCTTCGATTTCCACGTACAAGTTTGACAGCTTACCCAGCATAGGCTAGTTCAGTGCGGATACGGAAAATTCAACTATAGCATGGAGTTTTGGTAGAGTCAGTCATTCCTGAAAGTTTCGAAAGTCTCCTAGCAACGACCTCTTCACAGAAGAGGGTTGCGCCGGTCCCCCAGATGTTCTGGTAAGCAGGCTGTTATATCTGCTGATTTGCCAATCTGTTGTATCTGCTGCTGACCAGCTCCAGTGCCTAGTGCCGGAAAAAAGACTCACATAAGAGAACAAAACAGCTATATTCCGAACAAGCGAGTGAGTGCGTGCAAGTGCAAATGTTACAACGGCCCCGGGCTTTTAAGGGGCCCAGGCGTTTAATGAACACGCATCAATAGTAATGGTGCTTCTATGAAATACCGAGCTTCTGTGACATGCCTGAACATTCATCGGCTTCTGCTAAATTGGTTGAATGATTGACGAGCTTGGATGCTTACCGGATTTCCTAGTGAGATTTTGGTGGAGTTTTAGGGTCTCAGTAGGTTTCGGGCGTTCTGGGGTTACTTTCAGGAATCTTACCTTCCTGATACAAGCTACCGGCAAAACTTAAAAATCTCGAGTATCTACAATGACCTCATACGGTCATTCTTTCAAGTTCGTGGGTTTCATGGCTTGTTTGATCACAGTTAAGTAGACTGGGGGAAAGGTCCCAGTAATCATAAAACCCAGTGTGAATCGCCTATCTCGCCCATTCTCCCGTTCAAACAAGATTATTCTTGTCTCGCATGCTGAAATTTGGGAACTGCCGCGACAACTCCATGCACTTGTGATTGTTCCTCTTAAGATAAAACATTATCCTGAGCCGGACTCGCAATCACATGAAAGCACTCGAGAAACCACCTAAACGAGAATTTTAAACAGGCTAATCATCTGCCAAGGCAAATGAGAACTTTAATGCGTCATCGTCCAAAGCTTCACAGACAACATACACACTGCGCGAGCAGAAATTCTTTACCGACTGTATAATATATCCACTCCATGACTGAAGAAAAGTTGGTTTGGTGAGGCAGGCCTTTGGTTGTTTTTTCACGCCTACCTATCAAAGTTGTATTTTTATTCAAACTGCCTTCAAGTTCCTTTCTTTTGTCTTTTTGTTTCAATAGCTCCCGCCAGGAAACCATGGGGCACGTGGACAACATATCTCCCATGGACCGGTGAGTCTGACATCCTAGTTTCCCTTTGAAATTTGTTCTTGTAAGCATTTTCAGTAGGAATTTGGACAGTTCTTACTTGCGCTTTCTGGTTACCTCGATAAATGGTGCAGGTGTGAAATCCCGGTTGTACAGAAAGATTTGAACTCATTTTGAAATGGTCCAAATTAGTTTTAGTTAGATTTACTTGTCAAAATAGGTAAAAACCCGTTTGTATCGAGCGGTCTTAGTGGATTCGGGACTTGAATATGGGCACCGCAAAAACTTTTGTCAATATCCTACTCTGATTCTGTTCGACAGGCACGCGGTGTTTTCCTCTCCTTTAGTTTAATTTTTCGACAAGGGCGAGCCAGAAAGGCGGCACATCTGTTGGAGCCAGGAAGCTAAGTTTAACTTTTGCTACGCTTTATTGATTTTTCCCCTACTGATGTGATGAGTATTAACCATAAAATGTACACCATTAAGTCGACTCCTGATGTTGTAGGAATAAGTAAAGCTGAACACTGCTGTTGTTAATATACACCAGCTATTGGATTACAAATTATCCAAGTCAGTCCAAGTGAGTCTTGGAAACAGAATAGCTGGTTGATCAACGCACTTTTAAAGGTCACAGAATTTTAAGTTATGAGCTAAATTCTAATAGCCTATGCAACTGATAGCGGACTGAACCGTATCGTTCCACCTAATAACCTGCAGGTTGTGTGCTATGTCTGTAACATGAGAGATTTTGGTGAAATTTGGAGCGATTGCTCTTGAAATAGACTTCTTTCGGTCACGTGACACTTCCATTGAGTGCTATGTGACCAAATATAGTGTGCTTTACTATCGAGCACCAAACATTGATCGTACGACAAGTGGAGAGCCAGCCCAGCTTCCCTATCGCTTGGGACAAATCTAGTTGAGGTGACATGGTGTCATCTTCGGCCATTTGTCACGGATAAGTTACGTACCGGGTGCCCCTAAACTGGTCATGAAACAAGGTGAGCTAACGTTGCTATCTCAACTCATTATGGTCCCAATGTTCTCACCGGCCATTCGGGTTCAACTGTATCTTTGAGGGTTGCAACTGATATAACAGAGGCTGGTCGAAATTTCGAGTAGTTTTGACGACATTTCCCTCTTTGCAGCTCCTATATTTCCGGGGATATGCCACAACCGACAAAAAGTGGCTGTATCAAAATAAAAGCTGATTCCGCATCATTCGTTTGTGCTCAATTTTCTCCTCGTGACTATATAAGGGCCGTTTCCGTTGATAGTATCCAATAGAAAGCTCGGGGTTTTCGGAGCAAAAGTGAATTCCCCATCGTCACCATCACGGTTTTAAACTACTGGTTTCAAGCTACGGCTTTCCCTTAGTTTTGTCCTGCTGGTTTTCCATTAGTTTACTTCGCCGTCTTATCCGAATAGATTTGAAAGTATCTTCTTTTTAGTGAATGTACACTCATTTGCAAACTAATTTGGTTCTTTCGAGAGGCTCACCTGGAACCCAGATGAATCTCTCGTTTATGATGTTCTCAGGCAACTGAATGTGCTGCACCAGGCCGCCTCATGTTTCAGTCGCTACGATATTCGAGTAATACGCTCTGTTTGCCCAATGAAGTAGTTACCAACCTAATCACCTCGCCCCAAGAAGGGCGAAACCGGTCGTGGGCTGTCGATGGATTTTCAGCAACCTTATGAGTAGTACATTACAAAGATATCTTCTTTTTAGTTTATGCGTCAAAATATCTATCCAGCTTACTAACACCAGCCGTCAACCTATTTCCCCAAGCATGGTGAAGAAATACGGAAACTTCCTCTCCGGTTGAACAGTAACTTTTCTATCCGCTTGCTGCTGCATCCCGGCATGAGCTTGACTTAGGATGAAACTTGCTTTCCTATTTACCACAATCCCCGGGGTAGAATAAACCAGCTCAATTCGCACAGTTTCTAGAAGCCATGGAAGGCGTATGCGTTCGAGTCACTTTTGGATCGTTCTCCAGCATGACGAAGGGTCTTCTTCGGAGAGTCGAGCTGCATGGTGGCAAAAACGCTAAGATCGCAGTACTTGCATTATTTTACTGCATTTTGGAATATCTACAATAATGGTTAGCAGGAATACCATTCGGGGGTGTACTTCACTGCCGCTTAACCGAATATTTTCGGTGAGCTCACACTTAACTCTTTTCGCCTTTGAAGTCTTCTTAGAATAATCCACTGCTTTTGCTGCTTTACTCGGCTTAACCGCATCACAATTTCAGTTGAAAGGAATGAGGCTATCTTTGACGAATGATCTTACTGATCCCCGCTATCAAACTTTGCTTCAAAGTTCAAGAGCTAAAAGCTTTGTGAGACATTCTTTACTGTTCTGCCTTTGCTAGAGGTTTAGTAGGGTAACTTCTCAGAAGATTAATAGAATTTCATCCTATCTGTATAAATCCAATCAAATGATCTAACAGCAGCCTACAACTGATTGACTGGTACTTGCTGAAGGAAAGAGCCGTTTCTGTCACAGTCTGAGGCATCGGATCTGTTCGTAGCACAAATTAATGCATTCTCGCGGTTTTTTACAAGCAGACTTAAAAATAAATTCCACGATGTGATGATACCGGACTCAAACAATCCAGTAAATCGTCGGTTTTGAGCACCGATGTGCTGTCGATGATCACTCTGTTGACATGGTCCGAACTTTCTGTGGGCCGGGTTTCCTGAGCAGACAAGCTGATCATTGCATCCTCAATAGTTGTGAAGTGAAACATGCAACTTCGCTCATCATTACACGCTCTTCTAGCTTCGTCACTTGTTTTGACCGTCCTTCCACGTTTTGGTGGCCGGAAAGGGTTGTGCAGATAATTTGTCGTCGTTTTTATTGTTTCTTCCAAGGAGTGTTTCGTTCTTGATCCCATGGGGAACTCCGCTCTTATCGCATAATTTTTTCTTGAGCAGGCCGAGGTCATTTGACCAATTAGGAAAACAGTCCAGAACCACTCATTCTACTTCCACGCTCATTAAAGTATCCTGCCGTTGTGATTGATGTCTAGGCATATATTTCACTGTCTTGACGTATCATCGATTTTATTCCCGTCCACACCACTCGCATGATTGGTCAATAACTTGTTATCAGTGATAAAACTCTGCAGGAAGCGCTTGTCTCGGGTTGAGACTTATATTCTCCCACACTAGTGAGCGAGAATTACCCGATTTTGTTGAGTTTAGGATGTTGTATGGGACACGTCGTCCACACACACCCTTAGCTGGAAATACACTTCCATCTCCGGGCCATCAGCACATTTGGCCCATAGTTCCGTGGATGCTCTCTTGTCCTAGTGAATGCGCAGTGAAAGCTGGCAGTCAGGAATACAGAAGAAGAATTTGGAGCTTATGAAAACGCACCTATCTTTACCTACCTGTGGTTCGTCTTGTTGCTCCATCCAATTCCTGTTCACCTGATACTTAGTGAGTAAACTTCATGGGAAAGTCGATTCTCCGGCATTTCCGCTTCATGGGGGACGTCTTAGCTTTTGGAGAGGTTCTGTCTGGTGAAGTTTGCCGTACTAAACCAAACTGGTTGTTCCAAAGACGATTCCCTGGTCCTAGGGATCCCAATCCACCAAAGGACTCCCATTATTACTGCGGATCACCCAAATATTTGGTTTCCTAGCTATCAAGTCCTGCTTTTAGCGTAGTAACAAATCGTGGCTACCAGATAACACTTGCCTGGTTGGAGACACTACAAGGTATGGCTGCCAACCGGTGTCAGTGGCGTTCTTGTTGTCAGTTTCCGTCCAGATTGTTTGAGTGAATGTCTGGAGGTGTAGGCACCTCGGAATGCCTGTGGTAAGCTAGCACTAAGTCCCTTCCCCGTCCACTTTGCTCTTTTCTCTAAAATAACGCTTTCAAATAAATCATAGTTGTACGGCAGTGAAACATCGGTGTTGAACACTGATGTCATGCTATCGATGAAGATGATGATGAAGATGATGATGATTGCTTAGCAGACCTGGGAGAGCAATGCGACCATAATTGTGTAATTAGTCATTGGACAGACTATGTGCTTCATAGTTGTACGTGTCATTTTTACACTCAACTTACAATTATATGATGGTTTATCCGGGCGGCGTATTGTAGGCGGGAGCTGATAAATTGGTGCATAAATCCAGCACTGTCAGTGGGCTGTCAAGTGAAGGTGGGTTGGAAAAGGAGCTACGCATTGAAGGCAATAGCTTGAATGCACGAGCGCCATTGAGTGCGCGAGTGGGCCATATCTGACAATGTATCTAGCCCTTGATGTGGCCTGTCTCAGGGTCCGCATCCAGGAAGACGGTAATGACCAGCGCAGCTGAGTTTGCGCAGCTACCTAACCCTTCCCCTTCCCAAATCATCGGTGGACGAAACTGCGGCAGCTACAACCACTGTACAACGAGTACGCGGTTATTACAGCTGGCGATGATGATGATGATCCGGGCAGCGTTTGTATGCTTGGGGCGTTTTTGCTGACGGATAACGAGCGCGTATGAAACGGAAAACCTCTTGCATCTCCTCCACCGTAATGCATAAGAACGCAACCATTTTTACGTTGTCGTCTTGGTGAGCTACTTTTCTCACATGAAGGCGAACGCTTTATTTTTTTGTAATGAAACAGTGGAGACTCTGCTCAATCTTCGGCTACCCCCAGTCCGAATTTCTTTATGAATTTTTCGGCCAGTAAAGTATAGTATGCTGGAATTTTAGGCAACACTGAGGGTAACACAGTAGGGACTGATTTTACCATAGTAGTCAAACAGCTGCTAATTTACGTTGCCTGCTTCCAAATCAGAAAAGATTCGCCGATGACTTTAGACCTTTTAATAAAGGTGAAAACGCGTGGTGTCGGTCCAGGAAACGCGTTGCCCAAATTGCTTGAAATCACTGTGCATTGACTAGTTCCGTGCGCTTGTATTGAAAGTAACCTCAGGGCGTTGTGTTTAGATACCCGCAACGCTCACGAATTCGACCCGGTTAGTTTCGCTCAGACTCTCGTTTTCCTTCTCATTTTTCCTACGTAGTATATGCAGTATACTAGCTGTAAATCCCAAACTTCAACTTCAAATGAAGAAGTTTTCAGGGATCAGTGCTGGTGGTTACGGAGCTGATGACGAATACACAAGGCAGCTTTTCGAGGATCAGGTTTTCCTCCATCCAACTGCTCCACAATCAGGAAAGAACTTAAAGTTATGGCCTTGGGATCCCACCTGCTTGAATCCAGTTAAACAATCTTCCTTGATTGGTGGTGTTTTAAATTTGGATTAATGTTGCTCTAATTCAGAAGCAAACCATCGAGTGGCACACGACACAAACTTTACGAGCAATAGAAATAAGGTTAATTACTCAGCTCGTCGTACACCAAACCGTTTTGTGCATTTGGCTAGAGAAACGCCGGAAAAACTGTCGGTTGGCCAACCGGCATTCTCCATTTCCAGAATAGAAAAACACTGAGATTGGTCGGCAAATAAACTAACATTATCTTCATTAGCACTACGGCGGGTTGTTATCTTCGTTTACATTTCAGGCTCGTTCTATCTCGGCACAGCTTTGCTGGCGACAATCCTAGGAACGGAATGGTGACTGAGGTTGCTGTTTGATTCGTTCGTGTACAAGTCAGATAGCGAATGCATAATGTTCCATTGTTTGTCCGGGAACCGGGTACGATAGCGAACAATTGGAGGCGACCAGTTATACGTATGGTTTTCCGCCTGCTATGCTAAATCTGGTTGTTTGTCACAAAACAGCAAACAATACGACCACCGGTTAAGCCGGACTTTTGATCTCACATCCTGTTGGAGCTCTGTCGTAGCACGATGGACGCACGATGCCGCATGCTAAATCCTAGTTTTGAGTCTAAAAATTGAGAGTGTATGTAAGCAGCTGTCTAAAGCACATTGTTTACAAGCTCCGCACCGTCGCCTGTATTTCGAAGCCGTGCCGTTTTGCAACCACCTAATGGTATAAGTCCAAATCTGTTTTAAATTCTCCAGATTGATTTAGTTTGGTTTGTACTTAGAAAGAATGTTGTAGTAGAACAAAGCCAACTCGTATGTAACTGAGTTATATTGATTGAACTTCCAGCATTTTTCGCAGGCCGTAAATCATGAATCAGTTTTAATAAGACAAACCAAAAAACAATGCTGAAAATATAAAGATATATTATCTTTACAGTTTGAACTGGTTTTTGTCGACGTTTCGCTGTTCCGAAAAACAGTGACATTTTCTTGGTTCCGAAAGAGCAAAGCTCTAATTAGCTGTGAATTCCTCATCGCGTGTGGAAGATATGGATGTCTCGTTTTCAACAGCGTTTGCCCATTAAAAAAAACAGATTGATCCGAAGCATGCGGCGTACTAAACCCATCAGGACGCCATGTTTGTCTTTGAAAAGGTTATGTGTTGACCAAAACGAAGCACAAAGGAGTAAGGCGCTGCCAACTTAACAATGAAGTCTAACAGATTGATTTCTGGTGCAGACACCGCTAGACAACACGATGAAGGTCTGCAAATCGAAAGCATATAGCAATCAACCAATATTAGGTGAGAGATGAGACACTTGTTCGACTAGTACTGAGCAGTTTATATTTCAGAACAAAGCTAATTGAAATGATTTATCATTATTCGACGTTTCAGGTGCCGTCAGATATTTTGCAGATATTTTTTCATAGCCAGTTGGCTACGGACCATGTGCAGAGATATTGAGGTTCTCCAGCATGTCATCTATGAAATTTTGAGAACTTCAATTGGCTGCTCTTTTCGCCATAAATTTCTTCAAAAACTACCTTATCACACAGCGAATCATCACGCAGCTGATTAAGGTACAAGAATTCAAACTTGTTACCGAGAGGAAAGAATCACCCAGCGAAACACGTTTGGTCTGAATTTTTTCCCTATCCTGTCGAGTGCATTGAAGTGCTGTCAACTCCTTTCAGTTCATTTAGTTCATTGTTTTACAAGTTTAGCAAGCAGAATACAACATTTTTTCTCGTGTCCATAGAGAAGGACAAATGAATTACTCAAGCACAAGGGGGTTTTGTGAAATTTAGGAAAGTAGATTTAGAGATATTTGTTTCATCACATACTGATGAATAGTCGCTGAAGAGTCGGGTCTTTGTAAGGGACTTCAAAGCACCAACACAACTGTGGAAACGCCTCGCTCAGGAAAAATCGATGGAAACAAGAATCACATAAATGGTAAGGTCCCGGTAAGATTTCCCACGTACAACAGAAACTGAGACACAATATATGACTTGTCGTGATTGAATCCCTCAGAGGCATAAACAGCCTATGACCAGAAACCGCAGCTTCATCGCTGTCGCCATCGATCAGAAGTGAACCAGAGGCATGGTCCTTTGATTAAGGCAGCAACTGGACATTCTCCCCACTTCTGAAATGTCAACTGTCCAACATGATTGATTATCCACGCAACGCAATTAGTCAAACCTGTTCAGACTTTCTGTCGCAATTTGGAGCAGACAACTTTCAAAGTAACAGACAAGTTGGACGGAATTCCCAACTTGGGGAGTGCAGCTTGAACGTTGAATTTGGACATGTCCAGGAGTTTGCTTTCTCTAGCCCCATTGTTGAGGTCAATAAACTTCAGATGAATTTGTTGTTTAGTCGCTTATTTTGACGAAATTTCCCCCAACTCTCTCCAGATAACGCTGTTTGATCTAAATTTGGACAGTGCACTTGCTTTTTGGTTTTTGACACAAGTTTTAACGGTCCTAATGGAATTATGGTCATGGTGACTTTTGGTTACTTATTTCCAGGGCATTCCGGTTCGCCGTCCTACCTTCTGACAGATGAAGTAACCCTCCTGTTACGATGTTAGACCCATAAATTGTTGTCGTCATGACAAAAAAATGTAATAATTTTCAAGATGTCCAACTAATGACTAACATAAATTTTTGTTCAGTTAACCTCCTAGCAATCAGTAGCTTCAATCTTCAAGAAACTGTGCCCCCAGTCCAGCAAATTTTCAGAAGGACACGTTATGCAGAAAATCATACGCCTGCTTTTGGTTTGGAATGGAAATCTGACGGAACCTAATTAGCATTTTATCTCATTCAAGCGTCCTCTCAGCCTCGATTTCATTCCGATGGGATTAAGGACGGTACAAGATATCTGTCTGACATTAGCTTCTGATTAGCTTCTCGAGCGATGCAGCCTGCCGTTGATTCCGTTTGAGCAAGCGGTAGTTTTGTGAAAAGCTCATCTAACGTAAACTTCAGTTAAGATCTGTCAGCTTGACCGCTAGGTTCCTTCTCAAAGTTAGGGGCTTTGTCACTGTCGTGAGTGATCCGTGAAAGCTTTTACTACAGTCCGCTGAAAATGAATGGCTGAAAGCTCAATAGAGTTCACTGGTTGGGGCGCGTACTCATTGTTCAGAAGGTCCCTGGTTCGAACCCAGCCCCAGATGCTCCGACTACGCCTGTCTGTGTCCTGACAGCATCTCAGCCCTCGCACTTTTTTCGGGCAGCAGCAGCTTGGAACTGGATGAATGTCACAGCTGGACGATGACCGCTGTTCTATGTATGGTTTGGCTTTCCAAGGAATGTTCTGGTTTTGTTTTTACCCATGGAAGTATCGAACTTCCCATGATGCTGGAAAAACATGACTGCATTGGATGGAGATATAGGGTGCCTGAAAGTCCGTTTCAACTTAAGTTCCCAGTAGCGATTTGCTAACGTAAAAGTGTTTGATGTTATCTTTCATCTGAATGCTACACAAACACATTCACGCTGATAGATAAGCCAATATTGCAAATACTGTTTTACTGATGAGCTCCGAGCACTTCTCAGTTAGTTCCTAGTGCGCAGAGATCTAGATCTAGATTCTATCATTTAACTGAGAAGCACTATCCAGTCGTCTCGTCCTTATTGAGGGTCGAGAGGACTGAACTCCCTACTGGAGATTCGTGAAGTGTACAATGTTTTTTGTCCATAATAAAAGAGAAACAGCTGTTTAGTGCTTCTTGGTTTGTCAGCAGATAGTGAATTTTCCGTCAGAACTTTTGATATTTAGAGGTAATCCGCGCCCTGAAAGTAACAAAACCGATTCGACATCTCTAACATACTCTTTATTACAAGTCCTTTTTTCCCCTTTTACTCTGGTCCCTAAGTCCTTCGTCTCAGCCTTGAATGGTTTTTTAAACGGATTGGTTTTTTTTGGGTTTTTCTTGGTAAGCCGTTTTAAGCATTTTGGACGGTTTGTTTTGTTTCTACCTCAGCTTCTCTTGAAAATGCCGAGATTGGAAGTTTTAGGTGCGGTTCGGTTCACTGTCAATAGTTCGTTCAACTACATTTTCTGAAATTTGGAGGCATTTGTTTGAAAGTTGGGTTGCGTTTTCTCTTATGTATAAATGTTTCTTTCACGCCGATACAAACCCGAACTTAATAACAACGGGTTTGTTGAAAACACACTTTTTTTTACTGACTTTCGCATCCATCATAATGTTGAGACACCTTTATAGAGGAGACGTCTTGCTGATACGTTGGTGAATTTTGCAAACTGCAACGCAGTAATTGTATTTTAGAAAAAATAGGTTTACCGAGGACTTTCAAACGTAGCAAATGCTCTACGACATTTTCATGATACGGCTTGCATCCAAGTCGTTTTTGACTGTCGTACTTCGTCAAAACATTCGACATTTGAGCATAATAGGAGACCAACAGATGGTTTGCGCTGAACCAAACGTGATGCAGCACGCATGATCTTTAAACAGACCTGAGGGAGTAAGTTTGGCTGAGGATCCTGCAGAGTCCTAATACAGGCCGGCCCAAACGTGATGGCGTAACGAGGGGCACCAGCAATGGCTACTTGCTTATCACTGAGGTACCGGTGCCATCTGCCAAGTCCCTCGGATGATGGTGATACCTTGAACAGCCGCCCACCAACAAACCATTATCAGGAAGGTCAGATTCCTGAAAGTAACTCCAGAACACCCGGAACCTACTAAGACTCTGAAACTCTACGTAAACCTCAATAGGAATGCTGGCGAACATCCAGGTCAGTCAACCATTCAGTCAATCCAGCAGAAGCCGATGAGCGTTCATGCATGCCGCAGAAGCACGACCGAATCTGATCAGCTTCCAGGCATCTCATAGAAGCATGGTCGATGTTGATGGGTGTTCAGTAACGCCAATCAAACAGCCTGGATCCATGTTAGAAAGTGCCCTTTGAATAACGCGGGGCCGTTGTAAATTTTGCTCTCACACGCACTCACTCGCCTGTTTGAACTATATCTCTGTGAGTCTTTTTTCCGGCACTAGGCGATGGAGCGGGGTCAACAGCAGATACAACAGAATCAGCAGGTATAACAACCACCAAGGTGTTTTTGTTGGCCCTGGCACTATTCCTACATTTGACCATGTTGTCATTCGGATGAAAATGTTGGACAGGTATTCACTAGAAAACCACTTCTTTTTTCAGTTGGTTGCGTGATGACACTACACCAACTGGAACAATGCATTTATAATGAACGGTTCAAAGAACCGCCAGTGGCTAACGTCATACTCAGTGTACACTGGGCAGTGAGTGAGCAATTTTCAATTGATCGACACAATATGTATGGGCTTGAATGGTTAATTGCACTTTACTTAGCTTGTTAGTACGACGTCTACGTTTGAAGGGCACAGAACTAATTATTTCACACTTGACAATATGTGGACCGAGCTTTTTGTGCATCGGTACTAGTTTCGATTCAATTCAGTCTATGATTCACAAACTCGCCGGCGAAGAACATTGCTTAGCTCTCAGTTGGTTCTCAGAAGATGGCTTCGCAGTTGGAGCTTGACACTTAAGTCAAATGCATTAGCGAATACTGTGATAGTTTAAGAGACCAAAAGATTAGTCAGTGGGTCTCACACACCAGGGAAGACATAAGTCCTTTCTCGGGCTTGTTCCAAGCGAACAAACCTGACAGAGCACCCATTTTAAGTCACGGTAGTGTTACTCTGCCTGTTTACTTAACAGACCTTGCTGATCCTTGAGGCTGTGTTAGAAATGGTCTTTTGTATTTATCCACGAAACCATATGGCCCGCTTTTCCCTCACAAAGTTCTTTAAACTAGTGTAGAACTGACACTGTTAGTTTTACGCCGGCGCTATTCTCATGGTTTCAAATAAGTCTTGGGTAGTTGAACAGGCTTATCGTCAAGTTGAAACATTACAGGCTTTTAAAATGTTCCGGAACGTGGAAATTTTAAACGCTAGCTATGGCGTTTCTCAGGATGTGTTGACAAATGAAACTTACCCGCAGATAGTTTCTTCCCTAAGCATATTCAACCCACGGTTTCCACCAATCCGGATATTCTCTCCTCTACCGTCTAATCAGCCAATTCACTTTGTAAGACACTCATACATTTACTCCAAGCTCAGATAATTCCACCAAACAGTTTCACCTCAGACTGAATAATTATCTTTCTTATTCTCTCTTTATATCACCTGATTGTCTAGTCAAACATGTTTTTTTCTCCAGTGGCGCAAAATCGTGTTGTGAGTAAAATCAGCCATGTAATCACGCACCCAGTGTTTGAGAAACGAACACTTCCGGTAACCGATCGGAGGGTGTTTTGGTTAAAACTCTGGTTTCACTTCCGTTAAGACCGAGAAAGAGTACGTGCCAACGACGAATTTTCTAAAGACGATTTGAAATCAGACATGCAAAACAATATGTCTTTTTTATTAGCAAAAGTTACCTAATTTACAATGTACATTGGAACTGAGAAAATCGCAGCTAAATTACTATTCAATAAAATAAAGAATTACATCATTTAATAATTTGGGGAGATTTGATAACTTCGAAGGCTATTCCATTCTGTTAGTGAAATCAATATATGCTGAACAACCAAGAGGCCATCTCAACCCTAATGGGAGACCTCGGAGCTGCTTGAGATGCTCACCGCTGATGATTTCAAATTAGGACAAAACAACTTTTCGGCACAGACTGGCTTCATTTACGAAAAGAAAGCCATCATAAATTGCCTTATTCGTAGGCAAACTGATTTGCAGATAGCCATTCTGCGCCTTGGAATTCATGTGTAGACTCAGTTCATCTCATATGAATTACGAAAGCCTAGACTAACAAACTCTCTACTTGACATTCTGTAGATGAAATCGTCTGATCTGAAATGCAGCGAAGTACGTTTCAGCTGTTTCATCCCTATCAAGTAGAATCAGCAGTAGGCCTCTCAAGTAGGGAGTTTGAACCTGCGACGTTCCGGCTAAAAGTTGAAAGCTTGATCTTTAGGCTACGTGGTGCTAATCAGCAGTGTGATTAACCTGAACCTAAAAGTGATAAAGCGCTGCTGATCAGCTGATCATGACTAGAAGTTTCAAGTGTTCCAACTACTCGCTGGAAGGTCGCGGGTTCGAACTTCATAATGCTGCACTCACGTCAATAATATCACTTGTGTAATAGCATGAAACTTCAAAGTTGCACATGTCGGATGCCAGAACTAACAATTACTTTCCAAGTTTTAGAATTTCACAAATGCGCAACATTGGTTTCGTAAGCAAGGCAAAATGGCTGCGAACTTTAGATCCTATAGTGGGTGGACACTCCTGCGAAAAAAGAATCACCAGTATTTTCTTCCTCAGTCAGGCGCATGTGATCACCCGGCAATGGATTTTAACCGTTGTAGCATGATAGTTACCAGAGCTTCCTATCAAGACAAAACTATCGTCTTATCTTTGTCTTTTTTGATGCAGTGAAAATTTTTTATTCGGGTAAATTGGAGCTTGTTCCAGATTTAACAACTTCAAAATCCGCTTTTTTGCATTTTGACAACCAAAGTTGTAGTCGTCCTCTGAAAGGCTTATTACAGGCCTTCCCTTCACCATCGCGAAGAAAGCGCTAGGATGTACAATGGAAATGTCATTCCGCGTTTCCGAAAATTCGATTTTGACGCCAGTCTATTTTTGGATCTGATTTCTTGGTTTCCATAAAAATACGAAGAAGATATGTAGTGGAGTGCCTCAGTTATATTTCCTCTAAAGAATCACGATGTCTCTCTTTACTTTACGACTCTTTGGATCTGATTTCTTGGTTTCCATAAAATACGAAGAAGATATGTAGTGGGGTGCCTCAGTTATATTTCCTCTAAAGAAGCACGATGTCTCTCTTTACTTTACGACTTTTGTTTTTTGATGGAAAGAAAACATCAGGTTTGGTTTCTAGTGCGCTCTGTTTTTGGCCAAGAAAATTAAAGTACTCCGACTTCGTACTGCCTTTTCTTCAAAGTACTCGTTGACTGAGAAAGAGTGCTGGCTGAAGATTCATCGGTGATGGCATCTGATGTACACTTGCGGGTGAAAAACAAGAAACTCTTGTCATCTACTTTACGTAATGCAATAATCATGCGTTTTTTGAGAACTCTTCAGCATCCAGGACCGGTTTTGCCTTTCTTGCGGCTCATCAGCTGGATGCAGTTACCGAGCTGCCGTCAACCTTAAATTCTACTCGAACCAAATTTTACGAATTCAAACAACCAATCGCATTTGGATTTGACAGGTGACTCGACTAATTTCACCTAAATCTCCCGCGCATGATGATCCCCTTTGATTAAATGTGCGACACCAGGCGGCCCCATGTTCCATTTGGGTCAGCATAAGCGAGATATTCAGCTGGATTCTTTAGGGTTTTTGTCAAAACTAAATTCGTGTTTAAATCGGAGTATTTGTCGAAACTCTTGTGATCTTCTCACATCCGGTCGCTCAATGAGCTTAGCAATGGCATTAGCGTATGATAAAACGCATTTGCTCACTTTGTAAAATCACTGTCCTTTGTAAAATGACATTTGTAGTTTCTAAGTTAGTCGGTTTGATCTTCGGTTGGTTTAGGACAAACAGTATCACGCGATCAGAGAGACCTATCATTTGTAGGTTATCTGAGTCCAAGAATTTGTTATTTGTGTGAAATTTGAGCCACTCCAATCAGATATAAAGACTAGTTTTAAATTAGTTAAAATTAGTGGCAAATTGTGAAGAATGGAATGAAGTAGTCACAATTCACACCCCACCCAGATGGTAACTAGTTCCCGGTTGCCTGACTACTCATGAGTAGCGATGAAGAGGCAACTTATATGTCTCTATCTTTATGGTGGACTCGGTAATTATCAAACCACGGGCTTGGATTTTTACCGAATGTTCAAGGTCGGATAATAAAAACCCCATCAGCCAAAAGATCGGCAGTTGTTAACCATCACATGGTACATCACGTGATACAAGAGGCAACTTATATGTCTCTATCTTTATGGTGGACTCGGTAATTATCAAACCACGGGCTTGGATTTTTACCGAATGTTCAAGGTCGGATAATAAAAACCCCATCAGCCAAAAGATCGGCAGTTGTTAACCATCACTTGGTACATCACGTGATACAAGGACAACAACTGGGAAGGCTTAACCAAGGAGTCTCACCTAACGAATCCTGCTAGGATTCAGGACACTCACGGATGCAAACAAATCTTTTTTGGTCGTTACAAATACCTAGGTAAATTTACGCCATCTAATACATAAATATTTGCACAATCTACGGAAACGTTGCAAGAATCCAAAATATCTGAGAGCAGGCGAGTTGAAGCATACGGTAACCATTTAGATGCTGACGGGCTAAGGTCTATCGCCGTGCATGTACGAGTCTGGCGATGACATACTGAAGGGGATTTCTCCCCTCTACCGGGTATCCCCAGTCTATCTGTGAGTATATTACAGTGAGTAGGATTCATTTTGAAGGTGCAACATCAAATTCTTTAATTTAATGGGTTCCTTCTAATTGAAGATAATTTGAAAATTACAAAATGACCTTATTAAGTTTCAAAATAAATGCTCCTCAAAGGTACAACTAGAGTGTATTTCAATGCCCAGCTTAGTAAAAAAGGACACAAACAGAATGAATGATTGCACTTAAGATCAATACAACGGGTTATATTATAGCTTATTTTGCAATGCTTCTATCGTGTTAATCTTTTTTATTAAAAGATTGATGAGGGATCCACTCAAAACATTGAATCAAGCTACGTTTTAGCCATTCGATCATTGGTAGCGTTTCATTTTTCTCCGGCTCATGTGTTCTACATCCTTTGACAGTCAACGCAATGAAGCGTTAAATTCTGAAATCAGCTGTGCACAACTTGAAAACAAACTCGTCGAAACAAAACGGTATGCCTATGTCCACAATGAGTAACTCAAATTATAGTCGCAGATTTCGAAAAATCGTTTATGCACACTTCCTTGCCATTTGGAATAGCGATTTGACGTTTTTCAGAAAAAATACATTTCCATCCTGAAATAATTTGTAACTTTTGTCCGAAATTTTCTTCACTGAGCCCAGCGGACTGGGTGAACCGAGTAGGGTACAGCTGCAATTTTATACAGTTTCCAGGTGAATGAAATCTGTGTTCCAAACGTTATTATAGCCGGGGTGTATGGAGAAACCATAAACGCCGAGACGAATAATAAGTTCTACAAAAACAAATTAGATCAAACTGATTTCTTAACTGAACGTCTACCGGATGTTTTACGAGACAAACCTCCCATTTTAGTAGATTCTTTTCTTTAGCGACCTGAAACTTGTCTTCTTGAAGCCCACTAATATTATTTATCTATCTGTTCATCCACATTTCGGTCTATCTATCTATCTATCTATCTATCTATCTATCTATCTATCTATCTATCTATCTATCTATCTATCTATCTATCTATCTATCTATCTATCTATCTATCTATCTATCTATCTATCTATCTATCTATCTATCTATCTATCTATCTATCTATCTATCTATCTATCTATCTATCTATCTATCTATCTATCTATCTATCTATCTATCTATCTATCTATCTATCTATCTATCTATCTATCTATCTATCTATCTATCTATCTATCTATCTATCTATCTATCTATCTATCTATCTATCTATCTATCTATCTATCTATCTATCTATCTATCTATCTATCTATCTATCTATCTATCTATCTATCTATCTGTCTATGTGTATATATTTTACTGACGAGATGGTTATCTTTCCAGTGCATTTTCAGGATAAAAAGAGAGATCCGGAATCGCCTGGTTTTACAGATCACTCAGGTCAACCTTGGTTCATTTGGCCGACATTCGTGTAAGACCCTGTGCATAGAGCTCAAAACAGTGCACGCAACAGTTGCCATGTCGCCTTAAGGTATCATACCAACCATTATATACATTTAACTTTTTCAGCCAGACATTTCTCGCGCACATCCGTTTTTCTTGTACTACTTACCACATACCTTTGGGTAACTCTGATTAAAGCATGTGACAACCGGAATCCAACTGTCAACCTGGACCAGAGTTAGTTTTTTTATCTATGAGTGTTTTTTTTATCTTCCGAATTATCAAGAATACAATGTAACTCTGGTTAAAGCATGCGACAACCGGAATCCAACTGTCAACGTGGACGAGAGTTAGTTTTTTTTATCTATGATTGTTTTTTTATCTTCCGAATTATCAAGAATACAATGCCATTCTCGTATTTAACCAAAGACAGTCAGCACCAAAGGTTCCTTTCAAAATTTCTGGCTACTATTTTAAGTCCGTCGGTCTGTACTGCTGCTAATGGTTCTTTCTAGTGGTGCAACATTATGCTTGGAAGTTCATCCGCAAAAGTTTGTTTTGTGCTACACACGGATGTACACATCTTCCGTACAACATTAAAACAATGCTATAACTTGGTGACACGGCGTTTTATTGATATCGAAAGGCTTTGATGGCTGAGTCTAGTATCCCATTGAATTCCATACATACTGTACGCTATCACATTCAGGCCATTCGGTGGCTCGTACCAGCTGATCACGTGCTCGACGCTATATCCTAGAGTGTACATCGATTCAAAGTCCTACACGCTGCGAACTGTCTACTTTGATCCAGCTGTTTCGAGCAATCCAGTTACCTAAATAGTGTTTTTCCTAATGGGAAATATACCTCAAATGAAATAGGTTCTTAAATACATGCAGGATAGGCTATCGGACATTGAAGAATGAGCTCCGAAGGCAGAAACTATGTGGATAGATGGCAATCATAGCCACCTCTTTCTACTTCCATTCCAGTACTGACTTCGCGAGATCTCAGGTTAAATGCAAATTGATTTCAATGATGTTTCCCCATGGATTTCAACTTGAAATTTTTGTCAAACCATCATTTGAGGCAGAGAAACATCAAATAGTGGTAACATTAGTTTGAACACTCTGGTGGAGGTTTTCTGTCTGCTACTAGATCATTTTAAAAAACTGCGAGATTTACTTGAATCCGAAGAACGGATCATTTGAGATTTCGGAATAAATTTGCATTAGTTACCAAAAAACTTATTCTAGTCCGGCAAATTTTCCAAATTTGTTTCACTGGTCGTTTCACCTGGTTGTTTCACCTGGTCGGACAAATTATTTCGATCTTGGTTGAACAATTTACATTCAACTGAATCTTTGCTGCTATCTTTCCAACACCATGTCATTCATGTTTTCCAGGGTTGAAGAAATAAAAATTCAGTAGTGGATTTTTTCTACTCATAACTGCAGTTTCGCGTTCCATTGATTTTCAGGACGCGCACACTGTCAAGGTTCTTAGCTAGAACGAAACGAATGTGAAGTTTCCTCGGTATTTCAGCACAGAGAATAGAGAAATGAAACACATGGCTAGATCCCCTAAATAAACTCGCTTGCGACACAATGCCATTTTTTCAATTCGTAGTTCCACCTTTATCCCGCTGGTGGTGAGCTTATTTCCGAATGACTGTGCTTGTTGTAACTCATCGATTTGTTGAACATCTGTGAGCTGAAACGCCTGACTTCGACCCATGTTAACTATGGTACTGCGATATCCCGAATATCGTGCCAACTGAATCATGAGATGGCCTGTGTGCAGCACATTCAGTTGTAGAATATCATAAACGAGAGATTCAGTTGAGTCTCCCGTGAAAACGAAATTGATCTGCAAATGAGTGTATTTCTCAAAAACAGTCCGATTTGGGTTCGAGTAGAACATAAAGTTGACGGAAAATTGGGGACTGCCCCTACCTGATGGGCCCCAAGAAGGGTGAGACCGGTCTTGTGTTGTTGAAGAGTTTTCAGCAACCTTATGAAACTATGATACTTGTTCCCAGGTTATCCTCTCTCCTGACTAGGGGACACATTGCCTGACTCAACTGAATCGACCCAGTTTCTGAGCCGCAAAATGTATGAGACGAGTAGTAATACAAGTAGATGGCCATACCACTGAAGGTTAATGTGTACCATTCTACGAAAGGTCCTGAGCTATGTTTATAAGGTCAAAACACACCCTATCAGGAATATGAGAACATGCAGCTGTCCATGTGTTAGACGGAATCCCGCACTAAAGCCGCTTTACCGCTGGCAGATAGGCACTGTTACAGTCAAGAATCCTATCCCGCAATCTATTGGCTAGAATATCGAGCCGCTTGCCAGTCCAGCATCAAGCCGGGTTCTGATTGGTGGAAACTATGGAAACAATAGCCAATCATGATTCAGAATTTGCCGCATGCCGGATGTCACCGGCGAGTCCAGAAGGCATCGTCTCATGCACTTTAAATAAGACCCGCTGCATATGTTTCCGACGTAGTTTTCAGCGTTAAATTTTTGTACACCTCTGGTGATTATATTTCCAAAAACGCTTGATGGTAGGGTTCGGGCGTAGAAATGAGCCGAGACACTGCCGTTATCACACCACATGAATTGTTCCTCTGAAGACACTTAGTTAAAACTAAGCTCAAGATTTACCGAGCAACTCATCTTTATGATCACTTCAAACTGCGACTTACTGTCCGCTGAGGGACTTTTCACGTCATCAGGATCCCGTGTGACAAGAGTAAGCATGATGAAACATGTTACGAGGGTGGAATCCAATGTTTTGCAAGCCACACACAAGTTTTGTTTGTTTCCTAGAGACAATACTCGCTAGGCAGAAACCTCACATATATCATCAGTACCGTAGATGCCAGCCGGGGAGATGATTCTGGAAAGATCGCTCTCAACGAACAACTTTCACGTAACCAGATCCGCGTAAGACCCTTGTGTATTGTCGTCATACTCTTATCACAGTGGAGAAAGACCAAGACGATTCCCTCACGTGTGGCCAGTAGTTTCTCAATGCTGTGACCAGTTTTTGTCAAGACTCTGGCTGACTCACTAGGTCATGAGATTTTCAAACACAGTTGCGGTTTCGTACTTCATTAGGAGCTTGCATACAGTTAACTAAGGTGGATATTGTATATTTTCAAATTTACCCGAACGTTTTGCCAGCTCTGACCACTTATGGGTCTCCAGAATGAACTCAAAGACGCCGGACGTTTTTTTGAAGAAATCTGTTTTTCAGAACTCGATGGCTCCGTTCGATTTAAGTGAGTCTGCATGGACAATGGAAGTGAACCCGGAAAACTGTCACCCCGTGACATCCCGTTTTTATCTTCACAGTAATAGGTACAACGCCCGATGCACCTGTATTTATTATCTACGGGTAAGTAGTAGCTGCCCTTGACAAGTTCTACCTAGCGAACAAAAGTCCAGTTTACCTCATTCGTGATTCCTACGGAGCAAATTGTTTCAAGTTTACGAAAATCCGTGCAGTGCGTTACCTCGCAGTCAGTACTACTTAGCGTTTCCAAGAGAGAGATATGAAAAGGATGTTTCGGCGTAAAGTGATGAATCAACTTCCATCTGCTTTCGGAGTAAAATTTCATTAAATGCAAGTTCCTCTGGTTCCTGGTTTGTCTGTTTTGAACTTCAGCCAGTGCTCTGCTATTCTGTCCACTGTGAAGTACCGTAAAAATCGCATATGCGACATACTTCGTGATCAGACTATCCCAATCGACCCATTGGGCTTCAGGCTACCTTCGATTAGTTTTAAATGGCTTTGCAATCATGTGTTCTTTATTTCCAGCCATCTGCCTGATACCGCTCATATTGATTTTCGTACTTGGACTCATATGCACTCCGAGGAAAAGTTTGGAGGATTTGGAAGACGAAGAAACTAACCAACTGAAGGTGAATTCCCCGCTGTCAAGAACCTCATCCTCAGCCTCGGCCTCTTCATGTGATTCACCCCGCTCCACGCATTCTGCAATTGCGATCTCCCATCGCCTCACCAATGATATTGTTCCACGTGCATCGTCAAATCCCGATTTGCCTGCGGCAGACCGGATACATACTGTTGTGATTAGCGAACCAGTCAGTCTCGACTGTCAACGCCAAATCTCTGCGATCCACTATTTCAACCATTCGCGGGGTGTTGGACGAATTTCTGTCGCACCTATCTTACCAACGTCGTCTCAAGGACAACCGTTATGTTTCCCTCGTGACGTGCGGATTGTAAGCTTCAAGCTCCCTGAAGAGACCACGGGTGATCTCGGTGCATCCAGTGAGTGTGAGCCTTTTCTGTCCGGATCGACGAAACTACGTATATCACTTGCCTTTCCAGTAACCACAAAAGGCACAATTTTTCAGTAGCCCGTAAGCTGTTGATCATAAACTACCATCTTCCCAAAGTAAACTGATTTGTAAAATTAAGGAATTTCGTGGCAAGACATCGGTAGTTAACACTTCAACAGCTAACCATGGAATTGCTATTGTCATAATTTTTTTATTATTTTGTATTCCTTACTCCGTATCATGCAGTCGGATAAATCGTTGTCGTCGTTCACTGGGTTTGAACACCATTCAACTTTATCTAGTTCATTTAGACGTACTGTGGAAATTTTCCTACTAAGACTAAACACCCTCCAATGAATCCTGTACAGATTAACGGCTCTTCGACAGAATCACACACGAAATTGTAAGTAAATGGGATATTGTTAAGAAATTTCATAAAAGCGGTCTTTCAGTTAAGTGCAGCTGGTGAGGAGATAGCTATATTTCGGATAAATCTACGTTGAAGTGTGTTTTGTCCGAAGAGATACGACTTAGGAGAAAAACAGTGCTAACCAGAGAGTCTACAAGAAATTATCGTCACCAAATTCTTTGGAAACCTACCACGCTCTGTTTCGGACATGCCGAATCAGGTTACACGCCAGAATATTTTTTGCTGGTCAAGGAAAGCAGGCAGCTGAGTGCGTTTGATGGTCTAGCACAATAAATGTTTCTCCCTCCAACTTCGTTGGCTTGGATTTATCTCGATAATTTTACACGACTCTAGCCCAGTTCTCAAGCCAGATTTGGGGACATTGGCAACGGTGATGATACTAATGAATTCAGGGTGGATAGTTGACTGTTCGTCCAGCCCACTTACGCATTACTGAGCCAACACAAGCCATATCAACATCGTAAATCGGATCTGGGGAAAACGAGGGGTTTCCTTCAATTTTACTAGGGATTTTACCCAGCCAATTAAGACAAGCTACGTTTAAAATCCCAGGATCAATGCACAGCTGCCTCATCCTTGTTAGGAAACATCGTCATTGCGCATCTCATGGAAATTCAACGCAGAGTATCGAACCCACCACCTCCCGGCTATTAGGTTAAACACTAAAAGTTTGGCTACAAGTGGCTGGTCATTCATGTGATCATCACGCGCTAAGGCAGGATATAGCTTTGCTCGCGCTGCTTTTCAGCTTTTTAGCATACCTCATACCTCTCTAGCCTCACATTGATTGTACAGCGGTTAATCTCTGGCCTCAAAAACTCAAGCAGCTGATCCAGGGGCTCTATAGTGTTTTGATAAAGTCGTGCTGAGGGTTACCGGAGCTGAAGCAGGTTTCTTACCTTGTGAGAGAAGCAAGAAAATCTCCTCAAGTTAAGCCAGCAAATTTCTGATGCGCATCATCACTTAAATTCAGGATTGTGACCATTTATATCTGATCAACTTCAGCCGTTATTCCTTCGGTTATCCCTCACAAAGTCAACTCTCGTCTGCCTGATGAGGAAGTTCGTCGTCTTGTCTTATTAGAACCACTTCGAACACGATACCGAAAAGTGAGCTCATTCTCCAAGGACCCTCCATCTGTCTCTCCTCATATGCTCCGCTTCAGACAAGTTCTATCCGGTACAGACGACAGCGCTTGCCCAGAGCACACTTCTTTGTAGGCAAAACATATTCATTTTGTTGAAAAGTTGTGTTAACCGTACCTGATGTAATCAGACCAATGCAGAAGTGTTCCAAACGAAAAGCGAGAAGCTTGTACTTCAAAATTAATATTTTATTTGAAAAAATTTTCTTGAACACAAACTTATCAGCTTGCGATGGACAATGCCACATAGGTGTAGCCTTCCAAGTAAATTATTGTTTTACGGTGATCTGAGTAGTTTTCATAATTTTCAATAGGAGCCAATCAACATGTGACCACGTGATATTGTCTCCTTGAGTGAATGATGATTGGCGCCATGTCCTGTCTAAGGGAGTGCCATTCACATGGCTAATCAGCTGCTCGTGACCAAACGGACAAGGGTTCAGCTACTGGTCTGAAGGTCGGAACTCTCAGAGTTTCGTGAAATGCTCACTATTGACGATACTCAATAATGGTGAAACGGTTGTACAGTGTATTTCGCTAATTTCATGCAATTTGGTCTCAAGCAGAACATAAGGCTGACGGAAACTCAGAGACCATGCCTCTCTGGTGAGTCCCAAGAAGGGCGAAACCGGTCTCCGGCTGTCGAAGAATTTTCAGCAACCTTATGGGTAGTATTACGTCTATAGCTGTACAGTACTTTCCGGCTTTTCAGCATACATTGGCTTCAATTACAAGATAAAATCTCAAATGGGAGTTAACAAATCTCCTCACACTACCATCAACAGGAATAGTGCTTGAAAAACTTTTACATCGATTAACTTTTCCTTTCTCTCTCCTCGGTTCTCGTTCAAGCACACTGTTGTTTTCTCAGCACACCTTCATTTGCTTCTCTTATCCTATCCACGAAACTTGACCACTTGATCACCATAAAATTCTCTCCCCAGGGTATCCAGTGCAGACAAACTCTCCGTAACATGTTTAAGTGGTTAACCAGTCTATGGGGGGGGGCATTTTGTTCCCCACTTGCAAGTTATACAATTAGTTCGTAGTCAGTCTCACCGCGAGACCGTAAATGCCTAATTCTCCAGTTACCGAAAGACAAATTGTGTTTATCAGCGTGAACATGAGTGGTTTGCCACTCTCTCGTGGTCACACTTTGGGAAAGGAAATGCGTGTATGTGTTTTCCGACACTTCATCGGAAACAGGGATGGCACGTGTTTACTGCATATGTTTTGTCTTGTGCAAAATAAGCATCTCGCCTGGTTCCGACTAATACACTCATTTGCGAATCGATTCGGTTGTCACGGGAAACCCAAGTGAATCTCTCATTACGTTCTTAAGCATCTCGCCTGGTTCCGACTAATACACTCATTTGCGAATCGATTCGGTTGTCACGGGAAACCCAAGTGAATCTCTCGTTTATGACGTTCTTCAACTCATTGTGCTGCACACAGTCCGCCTCATGTTTCAGTTGATGCGATATTCGAGATTTCGCAGTATATCTTCACAAAGGAAACTACTCGCGAGGTTGCTTAAAACTCTCGGACAACCCACGATCAAGTCCAATTCGGGTCGTGGGCTGTCGAAGAGATTTCAGCAACCTTTTGGGTAGTTTCCTTTGTGCTAGCCTGGTTCTCGTTCAAGTTCCAAGACCACTGCATGAGAGCTGGTCACACTTGTTCTCTAGCCATCATTTTAGAGGATCTCCCTTTTCCCTCAAACTTATTCATACCTGACTTTACCTCCGTCGGTCAACTAGTGAGAACTCGCGTGTCACTGTCAGTACAATTATCATTCAATTTTTGAAGAGCATAGTCACAAACATAAAAAGTGAGTGCAAGCGATGAATGCGAAAGAGTAACAGGAGAATATGGGAGAAAAGAGAGAAACGTCTCATTCGAAATCATGCCAAGGACAGTGCCAGTCTGATGAGGTGAATCCCAAAGTATGTAAAGATTTTGGTATGGGAACAGGCGTCTAAAGACTAACAACCAAAGAAAGGACAAACAATGGTGAATGCTCTTCAAGGCGCAGTATGCGCTAGCACAGTCAAAACTCGCACATCAGGCACAAAGTGACCGTCATACTGGGTCTGGGGTGAGATTAAATGGCAAAAATGTACCTTCAACGCCATGTGCCACGCATAAAAGTGTCATAAGTACGCAGGGAGCCCACAATGGCAAGCAAACACAAGTCACTGACTGCGACCTTAGGAAGTCCCAGTCCAATAACAGCCCTTCAGTGATGCTGCAGAAACTAGACTGTTAAACTGTGAACACAAGATGACCGTTGAGCCCGTTGTTCGGAGTCCGTGGGTCACCTCAGTAGGTGTAGAACTTGATCACGATCACCTCTCAACTGCTGATCATGTCATTACGGTAGCCATCTTTATCGCTCTTTTCTTCTTTGCCTCTAACGTCCATTCTTTGGTGAATCGATGGATAAGAAATGGGTGAACAAAAGCTCACAGAAACAACCATTGTAGAATGCGTCTGCGCTGGATAAAACAAAACTCGTCTTGTAGGCAATCGCAGGAGTTGTTCACTTTGTAGTCACTTCACACACATGTAGGAAGAGTCATCTACTCCTTTGCCGTGTAGGAGCTTGGGTCCTGAGCATGTTGTGTGCGAGGCAAGCGTACAGCCATCACCTCACCAGACCAAGCTTGATGAGCTTGAAAAGGCAAGTGTTATCGCTAAAATTTGTGAAGGGTTTGTGCAACAGCTTGACCTACTATCGAAATGTTTTCCTGATATGGCCGGTAGATTGGTTCATCCGTTGAGAATTCCGTGTCACGTGACACGTGAAAATTGTCGGACAGTTTTTGGCCAGGTTTATGTGCTTGCAGTATGTGTAGTACTGGGATCCACGTCTGTTTCGTATTCCTCACTGTTGAGCAGCTGCTAGAGGATTCAATCAAAACGCAACCATGTTACATGAATCTGGTAATTAACGGACTGGTGGCGCTATATTATGTTAGCCTACTACATGTGGCTAAGAAATTTCACACCCAACCACCAACCAGAAAGTAGTGAGCTTCACTCTCTCAAACGACTTGTCAGGTGCATCCGAATATAGGTGAGTTAGCTATACGTGATGGAATGACTCTGTCTTGTAGAAGAAAATCCATCACCTCACCAGACCAAGCTTGATGAGCTTGAAAAGGCAAGTGTTATCGCTAAAATTTGTGAAGGGTTTGTGCAACAGCTTCACCTACTATCGAAATGTTTTCCTGATATGGCCGGTAGATTGGTTCATCCGTTGAGAATTCCGTGTCACGTGACACGTGAAAATTGTCGGACAGTTTTTGGCCAGGTTTATGTGCTTGCAGTATGTGTAGTACTGGGATCCACGTCTGTTTCGTATTCCTCACTGTTAAGCAGCTGCTAGAGGATTCAATCAAAACGCAACCATGTTACATGAATCTGGTAATTAACGGACTGGTGGCGCTATATTATGTTAGCCTACTACATGTGGCTAAGAAATTTCACACCCGACTACCAACCAGAAAGTAGTGGGTTTCACTCTCTCAAATGACTTGTCAGGTGCACCCTAACATGAGTGAGTTAGCTATACCGTGGTCCTTGTATCTTCGTGATAGAATGACTCTGTTTTGTAGAAGAAAATCCACTGATCAAGGGAACTGTACCATGATTTCGGTTTTTTCTCTGTCATACACTTCGAAAACTACTCAGAGCTGGTTTATCCTTCAACCTTTCCAAATAAATCCATCCCTATGTCCTCTTGTTTAAGCAGCCGGAAATCATAAAAAGGCTCAAGATTTCTCAACAACAATCAAGACCAATATTGACGGAAAGGTCGAAAGTGGTATCAAAGTAGAAAAGACGTTTGGAGCGGAGAACAACGCTTTCGCCTTGCCGGCACATTTTGAGATGGCAGCAGTTCGGATACGTGACAAAACTGAGCAGGTTTTTCAAGAACAACAGAGTAGGTTGTCCAGAAAGTCATTTTTCTATATTTTGTTATAATCCTTGTAGATATTTCCTTTTTAATTGTGTAGGGAACCTCAATGCGACGCGATAGTCGCAGGAGGCTTTTTGAGTGTGTCTCATGTGCAACAAGCCCAGTATGAATGGCGCAGAAAAGCCTCACAAGTAGAGAAAATAGTTCTGGATTCGCCCAACTACTTACTAGCACATGTTAGCAATGCGCTTTCCCGTCAGATTCTCATGAGTTTGTTGGAATCTGTGTTCTAAATTTTCAACACACAAAAACAACATCATGATTGGGAATTACG
The DNA here is from genome assembly GCF_000715545.1 of Opisthorchis viverrini. Classification (NCBI taxonomy): domain Eukaryota; kingdom Metazoa; phylum Platyhelminthes; class Trematoda; order Opisthorchiida; family Opisthorchiidae; genus Opisthorchis; species Opisthorchis viverrini. Next base: position 1,237,527 of record NW_008751736.1, read on the forward strand.
CGGTCCAGTGTGTAGTTCTAATAATTTTACAAATCTATCAGGCATTATAAGTTCTGTAATGGCAAAACGATTTGAAACTATCAACTTTTCAAAAATGTGCTCAAACTACAGTGACGTTTTGAATGGAGAATACAGTGCATACACTGGACGCAGTCACTCTGTGCTCCTACCCACAATCTGGCAGAGTGTCGAATATTCGGTCATACGCCTGAAAATTTCTCTGAATTTCCCTTCATTGCGGTGGGTCATTTCCGATGGTCTGACATTGAAGCGGGATAAAGGTTCCGTTAGTGAGGATGATGTTATTACCATAAATTATTCAAATTTAAAACTAGGACATCACACTTGCTTTTGAATTTTTTAACCATATCACTGATTCGACCATTTCATCTCAGGCGATAGGCTACGGAACGATTACCTATACAGTAAATTTTGGAATCAGTGCCGCGTTCCCGGGTTTTACTCTTCTGTTCCTGTTTGATGTGTCACCCCATTTGGTGTCAAAACTGCACAGCGTTTATCGAGGACATTTTTATTTCGCCGATGATTTGGGAGGGGATAGAGTTGAATAGTTGTATATTGGAGGTAGTAGCTAATATAACCGATTTGAAGCTCTAGGAGGGACAGAGGGCTTTGCATTGAGTCGAAGCTATTTATTGCAGACGGCAAATTGGTTACATGCGAACCACTGATTGCGCGAACGAGCCGTGCCCCAAACTATCGATGTGTCCCATCCGGGCACACGTCAGTGACCAGCACAACTGAGTTTGCGGTTGATAGCTTCCCTACTCTCATCATCATCCTCCTCCTCAAAGATAGCAATATCAGTGTAGGCACTGATGCTTCCCTGCCGTACAACCATAAGGTTCATCTAGT
>NW_008751736.1:1239262-1239785 GCF_000715545.1 Opisthorchis viverrini
TCCGCTATGGTCTTCAAAGATGAGGGCGATGTCATCTGCTTACTCCAAATCCACAAGGATCTCACCAGCAACAATTTGAACGCCAGGGTTTTGAAAACCGTCCAGTGTTCGCCTTCGCTTCTCTGAAATCTCCATTCGATCGGTCTCATTGTATTCACCTCCATTTGCTTGTGGACTTTCCCCAATGTATTCGTCTTTTTAAGACATTGTGCCACTGTCCGTCTAGGAAAGGTGGGCTAGACTGGGAAAAATGCAACTTCCAGATCGATGAACTGTTGCAGATTTCTCTCCATGCGTTACTATAGGTTAGAAATGGTTGAGTGCGTAGAAAGAATTCGTTTGCGTCTACAATGCTTGTGTGTTATCTCTATTTTAGATATTCGGTCAGCTAAGTGCTCGGAAGTGACGGATGCATGGCCATTGTTGAATTTTCGTACAAGGTTAGTACCAGTCACAGCTGACAGTGCATCAGTGAAGTGGATTTGAGTTTTCAATTATCCGTTGCATTTTGTCCTCGTGATAT
>NW_008751736.1:1245821-1255645 GCF_000715545.1 Opisthorchis viverrini
GACGTAAACATAACTGCTGCACTTTCTTTGTTTTCTTCATACACATCTCTACATAAACTCTACTGTCACATTTGTTTTACCCGGCATTAGTAACACATAACGTGCAACTGTAATAGACGTTAGCATAGTCTTTTACTTTCAGTTCCATAGGTCATTGACTATCTATGCCTAATTTATCCTACCGGTGAAAGTATGATATCAACTTTACGGTTCAGGCGTTCATTTAGAACTAGCAAGCGGGTTGAACAAGCACGTTACTTGACATTTCAAAAGTCTCATTCTGGACTGGGAGCATAGTCTTCCTCACTAAATCCCACCAGTGAAGTTCTTGATCCACGTGGTTTTCCCCAGTAACCGTACTTTACTCCTGTAGGATTTCCGAGAAGTAATATGATCACTAAAATGCTTGTCTAACTGCTATGGAGAGGAGCGTAGTTTGAGTTAGTTTCACAGTCCCTCTGGCTAGCTACTCCTTGCGCTCATAGTTAATTTCTAAATTCACCAGGATCTGCTACCTGCCAGAATTCTGTGAGTTTCTAGATGTTTCGGGAACACTTCTTTGTGATTCCAATTCAAATCTCGCTACTTCCGTTCTCTTACCACCTCGGAAATGATGACGGTCGTTGGATGGCAGTGTGTGCTATGGAATGAAGAATAGTCTGACATTGTGGTGATGCAGACAAAACATCAAGGTCATAATTGGAAATGAAGCGTTTACAAGGTCATTTGGAGGAGATGCTATCTGTACTTTTGAGAATGCTTCGAAAAAACTGTCTCTCGAACACATTCCAATTATTTGAACTTGTTTATTCTTGCTAAAATGATTTACACCAGAACTCATCCTGCCAGCTACTAGAACCACGCGTAACATTCTCATCTACGCAACCATTGTTTCCTTCATAAACATCTCTACATAAACTCTACTGTTACATTTGTTTTACCTGGCATTAGTAACACATAACGTTTAGTGATAAAGCACCGTTTCATGTTCCAGGTTCTAGGAAACCTAGTGGTGCTTCATGACACTTTTTGAGTCAGTGGCTATCCAGGCCAGCCTTTGCAAATGAAGATGAGGCCAGCTAGGTAAAGGACGTCGGATACTGTAACACCACCTAGTGAGTAAGCCCAAGAGAAACAACACTCATCATGGGGTCAAAACACATGTTTCTCCATGTCAGATAGTGAATCGTCCGTTATGAGACAAATGCCTCTTCAGTTTGACTGTGTGCTTACTACTTTATTTTCCAGTGCGAAGAAAAGTACGACATCAGAATGATGAAAGATAATCGGTTAGCCGTAACATCTTTTCAATGCCTACCTGCCATGCCATCCGAAGGAGGCATGGGTGATGGGATACTGCCAGGTTACCCAAGCTTAGACAGGAGAAGTCGAGATACAGAGGTCGGGTTCGAACCATGGACCTTATAGTTAGTAAATTCGCGCTCTAACTACTGAGTCATCTCCTCAGAAGGAAAGATTTTTTCAAGAGAGACTTCTACCCACAATCGTTCAGGGATGACTTTCGGAGTAAAACAGCCACATAGAATTTGGATTCTGGCACCTAGAGCTGAAGCTTGGCAACTCTGAAAAAGAGGTGCTACGTACCTGGCGATATTGAAAAGAATAGCCCTCCGTTGGGTTGTCCATTGGGCTTTAAACATGTTTGATGATCCGGCTTTCGAAACGGAGCCACGTCCTCCAGATGGCTTTCGGTGGACGATGAGTTAGCATCTACAAACAAGTGTAAGTATCGTCATGTAAGGCGGGAACCACAGAAGAATAATAAAGAGGGGTCCAAATTTGCATAAATATCACGATAGCGGTATTCTAAATGGTCTGGACAACGGTTAAAAGTGCTTGTATTTTAATCCCATAGTCATTGTTTTTTCCATTCAGTTGTTTTCGGAACGAGCGCACTGCCCAAAGTGTAGACCCGACAGTGTGGACTTAAACAACTCAAGGACATACGTAGTCTAGTAAGATAGGCTTTTTGGGTCAACGGTGTACTCATCGGTCTATCTGCAAGGGGTAAAGCCTGGATCCGAAGCAAAGTTTTCTAATGAATAAATTCCGGATGCCGTAGTCCTAAAGCTGGCCACATCATAGTGATATGATTGAATGAATTTCGACAAATTACATTACCAACTCAGCGGAGTGCTCACTGAAAGGCTTTCGGCAACATCCGTATGGTTCCTTACAGGATTAGGAGAGGTAGTATGCTGAAACTGAAGGGGCCTGGAAACCTAAGGGTATTGACAGTTTACGCCCAGATGATAAACTGTTGCAAGTGCCGATGTCCACTGTTATACCAGCATACTTAGAACGGTTGATGTTCTTCAACAGGTTTCTCCACATTCACCTATTGATCTTATTTCCTAGGGTCTACGTTTTCCCCAAGGTCTTTCGAATATCACGTCACTCAGTTCAGCTCAAAAACCCATGGAGCCCAGCGTTTTGACCTTTGTTGACGGATAAATCCGAATCGAGATAGCTTCAAAGGTAGAACGTTCGTGACGGCCATTCTCCGCAAAAACTTCTCTTAAAACTGATGATCCAAGTGTTCTAGTCAGCGGCCTTGCCATCCTACACAGATGACACATTTAGGTAGCAGAGAGAAGCATATCCTCGGTCAATTAAAAACACGATCTGACCTGAGTAATTTGCTTCGTGGTGATACTTGATTACACTTTCTAGCCGATTACCTCCACTTAACGACCATCGTTTAGAATACATGGATAGATATTGTAGGGGAAGTTGCACTACCTCAATTCGTGTTTATCCAGCGTGGTTTTTCAGCGATTCGTTTTAGCTACTGATTTGGGATAGGTAGTCAAAAATGATTGCTATGCGCGCCCCCCACACAGTGGATTTTGGGGCACAACTTCAAGAAGCATGGGTATAAGGGGTAACTTGTTTACAGATTTCTGAGCACTGATTTACGGTACACATCAAAACCCGCTACTACAATTCAGGTGAGCCTGAGCGATCAATGGAGTGGACCCATCAGGGATCTCGGTTTCAGACAAAGTCAATGAGATGTGAATTCAGACAGCATGTTAAGAGCCAGCCTTTCTACAAATCAGCAATTAATCACTCGCACCACACTTTAACTAAGATCTTCCACATACTTACAACATCGTGTCACTGAGCCACAGCCCACGTAGCCGTAGAAGAAATTCAGTCACTGGTGTGTTGAGAAATCGGTGGGAAAGAGTGTTTTGTCAACATTTTGGATGAGAAATTTTTAGACGGTNGTTTTGTCAGCATTTTGGATGAGAAATTTTTAGACGGTTTCCATTGGGCACAAACTTCCAAAAGGGAAGCAAATCCAGGCGATGGTATCCATTGAACTTTTGCTTTTCACATCGTACAAATGCAAAGCATCTGTAAAAGCTATGGTAATGTTGACTGATTTGAGAACCGAACCGTGGTGCCAAGCAACTGGAAGGTGCTCATCCGGTTCGCGCTGACTATGTCGGGCACTTTCGTAACAGATCAAATGGAAAGAGAGCGTTTATGCGCCCATTTCACTAACTGTAGCGATTTTTCACATCTGTTGTTCAGGCTTAGCTTCTTGAACAAGTGCCGATCGACTGCCTTCACCGACCCATATTCTGGTTTCAGGATTGTCTTATTTCCCTGACTACATTTCCGTGGTCATTGAAGCCAACCGGTTGAACTTTAAGTCACCAGTGCGGACCTCAACAGGTTTGGTTACTCAAACCTGAATTCTCTGGGTTTGAGCAGTTATGTGAACGCCTTTGTCTAGAATGGCAGTATCTTTTTCTCAGGTCCGAGGACTAGAACCAGAGCTTGCCCAACGAGAATAATAGACCCAAATTAAGGAGAGCTTCACAATATTTAAAGACATTCTCGCCATGATGTAACATCACGCTACTCGGAAATTAGATCTCCTACTGGAAACCTTTTTAAGATCGAGGTCCATCAAAATAGCGGCAGCGACCGACCGACTATCCAAACTTTTGTCTCAACGTTTACTGTCTTGGTGAATACCGCCATACTGGCTGAGACAGGTTCTCATCACAACTCCACGGGCAGGTACGAAGGAAATGGAGTACAAAATAGGAAGGGATGCAGGGGTCGAAACGAATGAGCGATTGATCGTACTGAAGGGCATTTACCCCAATAAGAACTATGCCGATGCGGTTTCCGACCAGAAAATGTTCCGTGAGATGTGTTGGATTTTGAAGTCACCGGGGGGGCGAGGGATTGAAACTCTGTTGTTCTAGCTTGATCTTGGCAGATAGTTGCAATAGGAAGAGTGTAGTCTGAGAAGTTCGTACTTACGTCACAGTTCACAGCTTAGTCTCGAGAGCTCTTAGTTAGGAGGCGAATGACAGACCGATCAAATGGTCGAATAGTAATACGCTCTATCTTTGTAACGTACTACTCACAAGGTTGCTGAAAATCCATCGACAGCCCAACAGTTCACAGCTTAGTCTCGAGAGCTCTTAGTTAGGATGCGAATGACAGACCGATCAAATGGTCGAATAGTAATACGCTCTATCTTTGTAACGTACTACTCACAAGGTAGCTGAAAATCCATCGACAGCCCACGACCGGTTTCGCCCTTTTTGGGGCTCATCAGGTAGACACAGTCCCCGAGTTTCCGTCAATCTTATGTTCTACTTGAAACCAAATTGAACGAAATTAGCGAATATACACTCATCTGCGAACTAATTTTTTTCCCAGAGACTCACCTGGAACCCAGCTGAATCTTTCGTTTGTGATGTTCTCAGGCAACTGAATGTGCTGCACCAGGCCGCCTCATGTTTCAGTAGCTACGATATTCGAGTAATACGCTCTGTTTGCCCAATGAAGTAGTTACCAACCTAATCACCTTGCTTATCCAGGTCGAAGTCAGGCAATAATCAAACAGAAGCAAACTACTGGTTGTACCGAGTTGGCCTTGAGAGTTGGACGCTTCGAAATGAGAACACCGTTGCGTTCAAGAAAGAAGCCAAAATGTTTGCTGTAGCAACCAAGCAGCCATCGAGATTTCAGCTTTAGAATTCCATTTCATTTCTGAAGAACACCACACATTTGCCCTTCAACTGGACTCGATTCTGTTTGAAAACCATTGCTTGTGTTGGACAAGCAAAATGTGTACCAGCTTTTTTGTTTAGTAGGAGTCTTATATATACCTTCTCTTTCACGTCTGTGGTTCCTTTTCAGTTCTGAACAAATAAATGTTTGTTGTCGTGTATCGAGTGTGCTTGAGCATCTCAACGGGAATACTCAAGAAGAGATGGCTATTGGATTCACAAACCAAGAAACAAGGAACTTCTTGTGGTCGGATCAACAAACGTCACGTGCTACGGCAGGTGAACAGGAAAGGCCAAGCTCCAAGGTTACGTGGCCATCGATCGATCAGGACACAAGGTAATCAGTAGAGCCGCCCAACTAAAAAACTAACTAATTTAACCGCAGCCAATCGCGCTGCGCACCGAAACAACGCACTGATGATAGCACTTCGATTGTTGACGAAACATGTGCAGGCAAATCGCCCAGCTCCGGTAGCAAACCAGAGAGTATCTACACCATCTTTGTTATCAATAGTCTCCTCTATATGTGGCAAGAGTTTCGTAGTATACATAGTATGCCCTGCTATTGTTGTAAGGGCTGATATCTTCTCGGACAGGTGAACTGGTAAGCTGAGTAGAGAAGCATGATGGACTGTGAAGGAATAGTGAACACAACTCACATGTTATTGACTAAATTATCTGCACACAGGTGGAGGATGAGAAGGAAACTTCTGAGGTCAGTATGGGCGGATTTGGTGATTTTTAATCGAGATTCCATTCTGTAGATTTAGTCAGTCTGTGCTGAAAATCCTAGAGGCCAATTAAGTAGCTCGAGCCTAAACAGGATACAGCCCCGCTCACCCTTCAATCACGGGATTCACATCAAGTGATCAATTATCGACTGGCTTACAGAATGATGACGTCTCAGATAAAAGCTTCACTTGTGTTGTGTACCACTGGTTTCAACCACAAGGCAAATAACCTTCCGTCACTCTCCACCACTCCCTGCTCTACTTTTATATATCAAGCATCCGTGTATTGGCTGCACTTGTAGCATTTCAGTCAGGTAGGTTTTGAGCATGAATATTCTTATTACGTGTTTTATCGGATACTTACCATATATATGCATATATATAAAGATAGCGGTATGAAACAACAGTGTAAGAATATCCGACATCACTGCCAAGCAGCCCGTTGGAGTCAAAAAATTACCCGTTGCAAGTGGTCAACTAAGGGCTTAGGAAGAGTCAGGATTTACGTGCAAATATTTCCATGGACGAAATACCATTCTAGGGATTCAAAAGTGTTTTCAGACGCGCTATTTTGAGGATTTTTCATGAGAAGGTCATTGGAACCCGGGCCACTTCTCCCGAGGTTTCCCAGTAAGCTTTCCCGTCATCGTATATTTTACCAATGAAAAAACTGCCCTCGGACTAGTCCACACGTTCTTCCCCTCGGAATTATCCTCTTGTTGAGGTGAATTCTGTAATTCTATCTAGGAGATGATCTATCTCACCACTTAGACTTCTCTCTGTACGTTTAAACATGAAGTTAAGCCATCTGGGATTTGGCCAACTAGAATTTGTCGTACTCCACCGGAAACTTTGATGTAAGAAGTTTCTCGAGCGTTAGACTTTCACGTTTTGGAAACCCCACCCTTGGAAAAAGCTGGGGTTTACAAATCAAATAGAGAAATAAAATGAATGAAAGTATTCTAGTTCTTGACAAAACGCAGGCCGAAAGAACTAATAAATTGCTGCCCTGAAAAGATAAATGAAGATAAATTTCGTAAAGGAGATTACTCACAAGGTTGCCGAAAGCTCTTCGACAGCCCACGACTGCTTTCGCCCTTCCAATTCGGGCTCATCAGGTAGGCGCAGTCCCCGAGTTTCCGTCAACTTTATGTTCTACTTGAACCCAAATCGTACTGCTTTCGAGAAATACACTCATTTGCAAATCAATTTGATTTTAACGAGAGACTCAACTGAATCTCTCGTTTATTATATTCTACAACTGAATGTTCCGCCTCATGATTCAGTTGGCACGATATTCCAGATATCGCAGTATACTTTCCTAGAGGAAACCATTCACAAGGTTGCTGAAAACACGCCGACGACACCTTATGAAAATACACTGCGATATCCCGACTACAGTATCTCGGAGATGAGTTTTATTCTAGTCTCGACCGAAATGAAACGACTGCTTCAATGAATGCATAAGCCACTGGGAAAGCAACCATCAGAACGGCGTTTTAAGTCACGAACTTACCGGGAAGGCTTTGGATCGAATTTTCAAGTGGGTCAGTTAACTTGCTAGGAGTGACGACCGCTTGAGATTTCGGTGGATTCCTGCAACGAACAAAGCAATAATGACGAGAAGTAATTTGAATAACGTACAGTAATATCCCAAAAACTAACTAGACCCCACCTCAATAAAGTTCACTTTCCGATTAATATAAATTCACTAATGAAGAGAAGTAATTTGAATAACGCACAGTAATATCCCAAACACTAACTAGACCCCATCTCAATAAAGTTCACTTTCCGATTAATATAAATTCGCGTATATTACAGAATAGATTGAAGCGGATCACACACGTGGCTAACCGCGGTCTAACCACTTCCTTGCGATAGGTGATTCCGCAATAACCCCCCCCCCCCCGGATCCCTCAGACATGTGAAGTAAGGGAAGATTATTATTACTGTAAAATTTTCACCTCGCACAGCCTCTATATGACTGATTCACAGGTATTATTGTACCATTAAGCCTTTGGGAGGGCTGCGGGAAATCTTCACTATGTAGTTGGTTGACTATTAACAAAGACATGCAGTCTATCTGAATTTGATTGTAAAATAGGCTCAACCTCCGGAGAAAGGCGAGGCGCTCTTCGGGACGGCAATAACCAATAAACCAGTTGAGATGAGCTCAGCTTGATTCATGAGTTAGCCAAAGTTGATCAGGCTGCTGATCGTCTGTTGCCGGGCTGAAAAACAGATTTCAAACTTAACTCCCCGTCCAGATGATTCATGAAGTTCACAGAGCAGGCGAGGGGGAGTTTTGGGACTTTGAAAATAATTGCGGTAAATTTTTGCCACATGTTTCGGGCAGCACAGAACGGAAAGGGGCGATGATGATAAATTTGATGATGACGATAAGGATGGTGAACTTGTACTGACAAGTTATAGTACCGACCAAACCAAAATAATATTTTACGAAGATTGGTAATAATAACTGCTTTAGTATAGATGTAACATGCCGCTCCTAGGGATGGCGATAAGGATGGCGACAAGTTATGACCAAACCAAAATTAAATTTTACGAAGATCGGTAATAATAACTGCTCATAAGGCTGTTTAAAACTCTTGAGCAACTTTATGAGTAGTGTGGTGCGTCTATACGCGAATATCGTATTAACTGAAACATGGGGCGGCCTTTAGCGGGATAATTGACTGAACATCACAACCGAGAGATTTACCTGGGTTCCAGATGACTCTCCTATGAAAAACAAATGAGTTTATTTGTCGACCTTTTCAGTACTATGACATGTAGACAGTATTATTATGTTTCCAGCACTCTCTATAGCTGGCCCGGTTAATTGCCTCGAGGCTACACAAAGTATGAATGTACTGATCCTTTTTAAAACTCAAATATTCGGCTGGATAAAACGTCGCCTTAATCCGTGGCTGCCAAAGCTCTCAACTGCCGAGTTGCTCACCATTTGCCCCAGTTACTCTTTCAGAATTCATTTGCGATAAAGCCTGACCATGCTCCTCTTTCGTTCTGCAAGTAATATTTGATTTATTTCGACCAATAGAGTGCACTGCGTTTGCGGTTGTCATTATCCAAAGGTTGAGTTTTTCTCAGTCGATCACTTGTCGGGTCGCGCTTTTAGTTATTTGGGACACATAACCCCTTTGTTATCCTAATCAATAAGGCCTTGAACAGAAACAAAAGAAAGGGTTAATTCATCTCAAGCCGAATACCCTCTATCGGGTCAATCTTGATAAGCACATCGTTTCTGTCATTTACTTGGTACATTACTTCAAACGGCCAATGAGAAACTGAATTCAAGGTCACACTGGTACGAAAAAATGAATGGTGTTAAATAGCCCCGGAACTAATGAACACGTGCCCAGAACAGTTTCCTCAAAAAAAGCGGGCATATTACAACCGAATTTCTAGTGAAAAATTGGGAGGTATATCACGAGGACAAAATGCAACGGATAATTTACAACCGATAGTGAAAAATTGGGAGGTATATCACGAGGACAAAATGCAACGGATAATTGAAAACTCAAATCCACTTCACTGATGCACTGCACTGTGTGACTGCTACTAACCTTGTATGAAAATTCAACAATGGCCATGCGTTTGTCACTTCCGAGCACTTAGATGACCGAATATCTAAAATAGAGATATCACACAAGCATTGTAGACGCAAACGAATTCTTTCTACGCACTCAACCATTTCTAACCTATAGTAACGCATGGAGAGAAATCTGCAACAGTTCATCGATCTGGAAGTTGCATTTTTCCCAGTCTAGCCCACCTTTCCTAGACGGACAGTGGCACAATGTCTTAAAAAGACGAATACATTGGGGAAAGTCCACAAGCAAATGGAGGTGAATACAATAAGACCGATCGAATGGAGATTTCAGAGAAGCGAAGGCGAACACTGGACGGTTTTCAAAACCCTGGCGTTCAAATTGTTGCTGGTGAGATCCTTGTGGATTTGGAGTAAGCAGATGACATCGCCCTCATCTTTGAAGACCATAGCGGA
>NW_008751736.1:1258158-1266423 GCF_000715545.1 Opisthorchis viverrini
TTCCAATTATGACCTTGATGTTTTGTCTGCATCACCACAATGTCAGACTATTCTTCATTCCATAGCACACACTGCCATCCAACGACCGTCATCATTTCCGAGGTGGTAAGAGAACGGAAGTAGCGAGATTTGAATTGGAATCACAAAGAAGTGTTCCCGAAACATCTAGAAACTCACAGAATTCTGGCAGGTAGCAGATCCTGGTGAATTAGAAATTAACTATGAGCGCAAGGAGTAGCTAGCCAGAGGGACTGTGAAACTAACTCAAACTACGCTCCTCTCCATAGCAGTTAGACAAGCATTTTAGTGATCATATTACTTCTCGGAAATCCTACAGGAGTAAAGTACGGTTACTGGGGAAAACCACGTGGATCAAGAACTTCACTGGTGGGATTTAGTGAGGAAGACTATGCTCCCAGTCCAGAATGAGACTTTTGAAATGTCAAGTAACGTGCTTGTTCAACCCGCTTGCTAGTTCTAAATGAACGCCTGAACCGTAAAGTTGATATCATACTTTCACCGGTAGGATAAATTAGGCATAGATAGTCAATGACCTATGGAACTGAAAGTAAAATCCCAAAATTTATGCCCATCCATCATGGTGATGACTGGACATCACTTAGATTACAAGATGCCTCACGTTAACCTGTCCTCTGTTTACTGTGCTAGGTTACCCTTCCCAGGGTTGTTAACTTAAAGTATCCTTTATGTGAAAAACAGCAGACCGGTTTAATTACAAAACCTTGCAGTTTTTTATCCTTTATGAACCAACAAAAACGTCACGGTGCGCCCATGTTTCTCACCTCTATGCAGCCATGATGCTGGGGTCTAGGCAGTAATTTGTTTGCTATTCCAAGTAGTTTCATGCCGTTTGTTTGCATTATATTGCACGAACTATAAAATATAGACCATTAATTTGACTGTGAGCTCCACCAGTTTAACTTAGAGGAATTTTTCAAAGCCTTTTTGATGTGACCATGTGGAAGCGATTTGATGAAGTCCTCGTTTCACTAATGTCCATTCCCATCACACACCCTCTTTAGTCATGCAGAACGGTCCGGACAGAGGGCAGCAAACCGTCCAAGAGAAACTTCCCGCACCAACAAAAGTTGTTTTTCTCAAGCATCCGCTCGATTCACCTTCAGAATCATGCGGCCGCTCATCAGATTACCTTCTATTGTAAGCACCGAATATTTCTGCTCTAAGACATCTGACAATAACTTCTATCGAACTTCGTACCCCTCACCATAAATACTCATGTTTCTGAACCTTTCTTTACGTGTGTTTACCGGTTATTAGGCATCATTTTGAAACAAAACCAAGCGCCATCTGATTTCTTTGAAATCATGTACATAGATAGATGTAATGCACTTTCTTCCAATATCGGACTCTCATTCTCTTTCATTCACCGAAGTAGACTTTCCTCGGTGACCTTTTACTTCCACTCAGACATTTTTGTGATTTTTACCTCGATGTTCTGCATCACACGCATCATATTATCCATTCATTTACACTTAAACGACCTTTACCACAAGTTGGACTTACTTGTATATTGACTGTGTTATTCAGCCTCCTCAGTGTATACACTATATTGTAGGAAAGTTATTCTTTTATCCTATGCCTCCCAGAGGCCTTGTACCAACTTCTAGCGTTATCTTGAAAGTGCTTGTAGGTGAAAACTGGCTTGTGCTCAGGCGTGAGAGTGTTGTGACTTACTGAACAGTCATGCAACTCTGTGTCGGTCCTTCACTTCCTGCTCCGCCCACTGTGGTATGTCAAAAAGCACGGTAGCTTCAGACAGCCCTTAGTGGAGACCAAGGAAGATTATTACAGCTGTATCAAAAGGCACCGTAGCTTCAAACAGAGCTTTTTGGAGACAAGGGAAGATTATCATAACTGAATTTATAGGGTAATCATACGATGTTCTACAAGGTCGTGCTAGAATCTCCGTGAGGGGGCGAGAAGCGTCGAGCTAGGGGTGCCTGATCCAGATTGGCTGGCATTCTGACCAATCAGGGCAGGCCTTCGTTTGGTCTGTAGCCGCACGTGACACGTCTACCCGTTTGACATGCTTTTTAGCTGTTAGTGCCGTCTGGCCTCCGGACAGGGGGTCTACAGATTACTCATTCATCGACCGTTCAATGTTTAGGTCCGCTCAAGAAAACGCAGTATCATCCCAGTTGCACCAGAATAGTTCTCCATCTTCGACCTCAATCAATTAACCTCAATTAATACGGTGGGTTTCATTCTTAAAAGTCGCAGGTACCGATTTCTCTTGAGGATACGTTAGTTTGAAGGCAGTACAACTCACACTGATGTGCCACTGATAAAAATAGGTTCTCCCGACACATGTAAATATTGATTCCCACATGAATATGATTCACTAACCACATGTTTGAATCCAACCATCATAACTGAAGAAAAAGGGTGGCGTACTTCCGGAAAACTAAAATGTTTATTGACCCAATGTCACCAATCCCTCTACTGTATTGGTGTCCATTCTTGCTAAGAATGTCAAAACGCAAGCTGAGAGGACTGCGCCATATAAAATTCTCACCAATATCAAAGCATAGGCTCGAATCCTTTACTTCCATCAGTAGAGTAAGACAAGGGAATATGCATACATTCGTAGTGTTTTGAGTAGTTATCCACAACCTAATAATTTATTGGTCTTCATTACAAATAACAGTCAAAGTCACTATACAGAATTGCCCCCGAAGCATGCTACCCGAATTCCTTTAGGACTTTGCAGCATAGTTGTCAAACGTTTGCTCAATTATACTACTGCTCGACGGTTCAGTAGCGAATAAGTGGTGTATTCTGTTGTACCGTAGTCTGTGAACCACTTCAATAATTCAGACGCGGACAAAATACATCCCAGTGTATCCTGAATTCAGTCACTAGTGCTGGTCTACTGGGGTTGCGACTACGTTTTCCCAGTTACGGTGCGGTCGACTTGAGATGGACCAAATCCTTCCATCATCACCCGGGTTCGCTTATTTTATTGTCTTTTCCACCATAAACTGCTTGTCGAACCCCCACACTTGTTGCCTTGTGCAACAAGCAGGGTTTTAAGTTTCGTTACTTTTAGCATGCCTCTGGACATGTTACTGAGGTCGATTTTCAAATCTGTGCACTGAAACCTTGTGTCAACCAGCTAAGGTATTTGCATGAGTCTACTGTGATCTTGTAACATGTACTGTCTAGTGGAAACAACATCATGGCTTGAAATTGCATGTGTTGCTACCCGGAGGTGAATGATCTCCATGAGCCACTGCACACATAACATTTGTTTGGCTAAATGCTGAGAACCAAAGTCACGCCGAGGAGTTCTCACATAATAGCCCACACTGCGGTCGCACTCTTGAAGTTTATCTCTTAGCCTATTGCGTACAAAAGGACGTGCCTTTAGATTTTTCCATTACTATGTGGTGGACTGAAAATTATCACGTTAACTAAGAAGTTCACAGAAATTAGCTAAATGCACTCATTCGCAAACTGATTTGGTTTTACTGAAGACTCTCGTCTATGGTGTGTTTAAGGAACTGAACGTGCTGCGCCAGGGGGCCTAGTGTTTTGGTTGGTGCGATATTCGATATATCGCGATACATGTATATTTGTAATGCACTACTCACAAGGTTGCTGAAATTCTTCGACAGCCCACGACCGGTTTCGTCCTTCTTGGGGCTCACCAGGTAGTCGCCGTCCCAGAGTTTCCGTCAACCTTGTTCTGCTTCAATCCAAATTGGACTGTTTTTGAGAAATTTGCAAACCAATTTGGTTTGTGCGGAAGACTCACCTGGAGCCCATCTGAAAGTCTCGTTTATGATGTTTTAAGTTCGCATAAGGATAATATGATATTGAGAAGTGGATTTACAATGAAACGGAAAACTATTGCAAATCTTGGGAGTTAGTTCTTTGGCGATCAGCCATTGCGTCGCTGTGGCTATTTCTCGTTCCGAATTGTATGGTGTGGTGTTTTTGGACTCATTTCGATGAACAGTTTCATATCGGAAAATGTTCCTGAATACGAAGTGTCCATGTGAGCATTTAAACTTGGATTTTTCACACGTAAATTCTCCTTGGTTGTTTGGTCAGCAAGCTCATTAGTCTCACGAAACAGGGTCTAGCATATGAAAGCCTATGTAAATTTATCAAGCGCATAGAGTCCAGACTTGCCCTCTAGTTAAAGTCTCCAGGACTTGGTACACGCCTCGTCATTACCAAAGGGATAAGCAGACCACGTCAATTCAAAAATTTAGAATTTACAAAACCAACTTTCTAGATATTTTGTAATGCATTACTCATAATGTTGCTGAAAAATCCTCGACAGCCCAGCAAACTTATGAGTACAGAATTACAACAGCCTGGTGCAGCACATTCAGTTGCCTGGAAACATCACAAACGAGAGACCCAGCTGAGTCCCAGGTCAGTCTCCCGAAAAACCAAATTAGTTTGCAAATGAGTGTATATTCGCTAACTTCCTAGATATTTAACGTTACCTGTTCCCAAAAGTCCGACTTCCTCAACGCGTTGGTGGGGGCAATATACAGGTTTTTTTCACTGGGAAGAGCAGGTGTCACTATGAGGAAGGAATCAGCTGTTTTGGAGGTTACGGGATACGTATTGTTCATATTCACATCCACGCGTGAACAGTTGTCCAGGAGGTCTGAGGCATCTGTGGCGCATGTGGTGTCCGTTGGGATTCTTTCAGAAGAGCCCTCGCCCGATCCCATTCGAGTGCGCCTGCGTTGTACGTGCTTGATTTTTTTCGAAACTCTACGCGCAATTGAAGTGGAGGTATCACGAAAAGACTCCGTCACGAAGAGACTGGACCTTACCGTGGTGTGGCGGTTTGTGTACCTCGGAGACCCATTGAGCTATACTGGGGGGTGTCCGCGCGACACTCACCACGTGACTTGGCAGAAAGGCGTGAAAGGGATCACGAAGAGTTTGGATGTTGGTGTTGTACGCCTCCCAGGATGCGGTCCTCGTGACCCCATCTGTGATTGGCTGGAGACGTTGCAAGAAATGGCGGCTAAACGATGTCAGTGGCGATCTTGCTATCAGTTACTTTTCCGATTGTCTGATTGAGCGTTTGAAGGTGTGGGCACGTCAGCATGCTTGAAATAGACCAGCACTAGGTCCCCTCCCTCACCCACTCATTTCCTCTTCTTTTCACTGTAGGGCTTTTAATACAATTATATATATATCATTAGACGAAACTTATGGTCGTACGGCAGTGAAGCATCAGTACCACCATTGATGTTGCTGTCTTTGATGATGATGATGATGATGATGATGATGATGATGATGATGATGATGATGATCACAGCCTTGTGCATGTCAATAGACAAAAATATAGGATCGAAAGGGTATTGCATGTTTAGAATTACCTGAGGCGTTTCGTTATTTCTGAACAGAAACAAAGGTACCATATACTGAGTTTTGCCCGATTCCCCCCCCCACCCAACATCCGAGCAGCAATGTCATATACAACCCTTGAATACCTGAAATAACTTGAATGCCTGGAAACATCAAAACCGAGACATTCAGCTGGGTTCCAGGTGAGTCTTTCAAAAGACCAAACTAGTTTGTAGATAAGTTTATAATCACCAATTTCGTGCAGTTTGGCTTCAAGTAGAACATAAGGTTGACGGAAACTCGGGGACTGCGCCTACCTGGTGTACCTCAAAAAGCGCAAAACCGGTCGTGGGCTGTCGAGGAGTTTTAAGCAACCTTATGAGTAGTGCATTACAAAACCCTTGAATAGCTTCTGTCAATCTTACCAGTGTCTTAATACAAGCATCACAACCCGTGCATGCTTAACTAATTTCTTGATCGTCCTCTAGCCTGGATTCTTGTTCAGCATTCGGACGTTGGTCTACTTGGTAATGAAAGGCCCGGTATAACTCAAGTTTGCGCCATCTCACGTGATTTGGCTCCTTGTTGTATTATATTGCATTATGGTGCTCAAATACTACATGTTAATTGAGAAAATCCACGATTTCTATGATTCAAGTAAATGCTCGAATGTGGTTTCGAATGCCACCAAATCGATAAACCGATTTTCGCCAATGTATCAGAAGTAAGTTCTGCGCTGGTTCATGTTTTGGCACACTACTAATCATACAGTCATCTTCGCCTTGCTTATCCGATGCCAAATGCATAAGAAAGCAGCTAGTTCGCGTCGACCTCCGCGATGAGGGACTACTTGAACGGATATAAAACGCTTGATGTGACTGTTACATTCACTTGATGGAGAACTGGGATTTTATTGAATGAGAGACCTTCGTTTAGGACACATATAAAGAGCCTTACTGGGAGACCGTAGTTTCATTTTTTGGACCGAATTAGCGAAGTGAATCTCCGCTTTGCTGTACTTAGGGGCTCAAGCCTCAACTCTCCTAAGCACGGATCGAAAATCGTTTGGAAATCGTATCTCACTTAGTCTCGCAGGTTGAGTGTCTTGATTGGACAAAAATTCGCTACAGCAATATCCAATGACTGACGACCAGGGAGTGTCCTTTTAAAAAACACGGGTAACTATGCGTTGTCAAAGAAAACCAACCCAACTTAACAAAATAACACGTTTATACTCAAAGAAAACATGATAGTTTTGTTTACGTGTTACTTACTGTTCAAACTATCCTTCTTCTATCAAGCGATGGGGATTCCAACGATAAGTTCCGAAAATGTGGCTAGCCTGTCTCGTTTTGGTGAGTTGACGTGTTTTACAAATTTACAAATGAATGAGTACTACCCATATTCTTCGCGCGCAAAAGTCAGCCCACTATCGATGGTAGCATGATAAAAAAACAAAAAACTTTGGAAATACACCGGAAAAGTAGAAGCCCGAGTGCGTTCTTTGGTGAACCAGAACGTTTTTGGTGTCAGTTTTGTCTT
The DNA here is from genome assembly GCF_000715545.1 of Opisthorchis viverrini. Lineage (NCBI taxonomy): Eukaryota > Metazoa > Platyhelminthes > Trematoda > Opisthorchiida > Opisthorchiidae > Opisthorchis > Opisthorchis viverrini. The sequence goes on from NW_008751736.1 coordinate 1,265,065, forward strand.
CTTGGAAGACTGGTCGTAGCCACATTCTTCTGTGAAATAGGGCGTCGAAAGTTACCTGGAGAAATAAGTACATAAATAAACTATCATTTAGCCGAGTGCGCATATTCACGTATTCCATATCACCATCTACACTTACTCCATTCCCTTGGTGAGTTTTTATTGTCGTTTGTTTACAAATTACAATGTATACTTCTGATAGGGCATCAGCAGACAAGTTCTGTGTGTAATGCCACCTATTGGCCACCAACGTTTAACTAGTGAGGTAGTGAACCATGGAACGCAATCTTTTGTGATTCGAAGATTCCAATATGTATACACTCACCAGAGATGTGCTTAGGCCATAATTAACTTCAAACAAGCTGAGTAAACAGCTTGTTAAAAAAGACGAGCTCGAGAATGCAGCACAATCCATATACTAATAGGAATACCGTCAGACCTAACACACTACTGATCAGGTTGCTGGAAACTCTTCGACGGCAAAATTATGATTCGTCTACACAGTGTATTTCGACAGTGGCATATCGTAAAACCGGAGCATCGTAAACTAGCAATTCCGATGGGCTCCTCGCGAGTTTGTTGCATAATTTCGTAATAATGGTCATAATTCATCTCCGATTTGGTTGCTATCTTAGAAAATTCAGCTCACCGACGACTCACTGGCGCTGCATTGGGGACAGAACTTCTAAGATGTATTCACCAACATTCTGAGGCTACTAGTGATACGGTGATACTACTGATGGGGGGCATGCGAGTAGTATGTTTTCTCGTAAATCCGCTTCGCGTCTCTTGAAACGTGAGACACATTACGAAATTTGTGGCGTCGCATTTGCTTGCATATGAGTAACAGTCAATAAATATCCAGGAAAGTTCAGGAAGACGCGTTTAAGGAGAAGATAATCAGTTTTGTAAACAAGATGCACATGAGAGTTTTGCTTCCTTGTCTAATAGTCTGTAATTGTTCATTTGGCATTTTCTAATAAGCACCTCCGTAGCAAAAGTCTTCTCCCTTTCACTAGTAATGCTTCTGAATTTTATCATTCGAAGGATAAGTAGGCGTTCTATTTTTAACCTTTGTTTCCGAATAAGAATTCCGTGTTATTTGAGGTTCACAAGGGATGCGTCGATCCTGGACCAAAAGAAGCTTGTTCCCCATGCACTCTTACGGTGTTGGACATGTTTGTCGCATTCGCTTATTCGATTATCCAACCCATTCCTATTTTTCTTCCTAGTTGGGTCGTTTATCAAGGGGTAGTTGCTTTTAGTGCAGCATGTATTGCGGTGCTCCGTCTTGACTGTGCAACTGTGTCTGTAAGTTTGTAACTGTAGTAGCTTTGAAGACCTCCGTATCTATTCCCAAGG
>NW_008751736.1:1275359-1294872 GCF_000715545.1 Opisthorchis viverrini
ATGATGATGATGATGATGATGATGATGATGATGATGATGATAATGATGATGATGATGATGATGATGATGATGATGTTGATGATGATGATCACAGCCTTGTGCATGTCAATAGACAAAAATATAGGATCGAAAGGGCATTGCATGTTTAGAATTACCTGAGGCGTTTCGTTATTTCTGAACAGAAACAAAGGTACCATATACTGAGTTTTGCCCGATTCCCCCCCCCACCCAACATCCGAGCAGCAATGTCATATACAACCCTTGAATACCTGAAATAACTTGAATGCCTGGAAACATCAAAACCGAGACATTCAGCTGGGTTCCAGGTGAGTCTTTCAAAAGACCAAACTAGTTTGTAGATAAGTTTATAATCACCAATTTCGTGCAGTTTGGCTTCAAGTAGAACATAAGGTTGACGGAAACTCGGGGACTGCGCCTACCTGGTGTACCTCAAAAAGCGCAAAACCGGTCGTGGGCTGTCGAGGAGTTTTAAGCAACCTTATGAGTAGTGCATTACAAAACCCTTGAATAGCTTCTGTCAATCTTACCAGTGTCTTAATACAAGCATCACAACCCGTGCATGCTTAACTAATTTCTTGATCGTCCTCTAGCCTGGATTCTTGTTCAGCATTCGGACGTTGGTCTACTTGGTAATGAAAGGCCCGGTATAACTCAAGTTTGCGCCATCTCACGTGATTTGGCTCCTTGTTGTATTATATTGCATTATGGTGCTCAAATACTACATGTTAATTGAGAAAATCCACGATTTCTATGATTCAAGTAAATGCTCGAATGTGGTTTCGAATGCCACCAAATCGATAAACCGATTTTCGCCAATGTATCAGAAGTAAGTTCTGCGCTGGTTCATGTTTTGGCACACTACTAATCATACAGTCATCTTCGCCTTGCTTATCCGATGCCAAATGCATAAGAAAGCAGCTAGTTCGCGTCGACCTCCGCGATGAGGGACTACTTGAACGGATATAAAACGCTTGATGTGACTGTTACATTCACTTGATGGAGAACTGGGATTTTATTGAATGAGAGACCTTCGTTTAGGACACATATAAAGAGCCTTACTGGGAGACCGTAGTTTCATTTTTTGGACCGAATTAGCGAAGTGAATCTCCGCTTTGCTGTACTTAGGGGCTCAAGCCTCAACTCTCCTAAGCACGGATCGAAAATCGTTTGGAAATCGTATCTCACTTAGTCTCGCAGGTTGAGTGTCTTGATTGGACAAAAATTCGCTACAGCAATATCCAATGACTGACGACCAGGGAGTGTCCTTTTAAAAAAACACGGGTAACTATGCGTTGTCAAAGAAAACCAACCCAACTTAACAAAATAACGCGTTTATACTCAAAGAAAAAATGATGGTTTTGTTTACGTGTTACTTACTGTTCAAACTATCCTTCTTCTATCAAGCGATGGGGATTCCAACGATAAGTTCCGAAAATGTGGCTAGCCTGTCTCGTTTTGGTGAGTTGACGTGTTTTACAAATTTACAAATGAATGAGTACTACCCATATTCTTCGCGCGCAAAAGTCAGCCCACTATCGATGGTAGCATGATAAAAAAACAAAAAACTTTGGAAATACACCGGAAAAGTAGAAGCCCGAGTGCGTTCTTTGGTGAACCAGAACGTTTTTGGTGTCAGTTTTGTCTTCTTGGAAGACTGGTCGTAGCCACATTCTTCTGTGAAATAGGGCGTCGAAAGTTACCTGGAGAAATAAGTACATAAATAAACTATCATTTAGCCGAGTGCGCATATTCACGTATTCCATATCACCATCTACACTTACTCCATTCCCTTGGTGAGTTTTTATTGTCCTTTGTTTACAAATTACAATGTATACTTCTGATAGGGCATCAGCAGACAAGTTCTGTGTGTAATGCCACCTATTGGCCACCAACGTTTAACTAGTGAGGTAGTGAACCATGGAACGCAATCTTTTGTGATTCGAAGATTCCAATATGTATACACTCACCAGAGATGTGCTTAGGCCATAATTAACTTCAAACAAGCTGAGTAAACAGCTTGTTAAAAAAGACGAGCTCGAGAATGCAGCACAATCCATATACTAATAGGAATACCGTCAGACCTAACACACTACTGATCAGGTTGCTGGAAACTCTTCGACGGCAAAATTATGATTCGTCTACACAGTGTATTTCGACAGTGGCATATCGTAAAACCGAAGCATCGTAAACTAGCAATTCCGATGGGCTCCTCGCGAGTTTGTTGCATAATTTCGTAATAATGGTCATAATTCATCTCCGATTTGGTTGCTATCTTAGAAAATTCAGCTCACCGACGACTCACTGGCGCTGCATTGGGGACAGAACTTCTAAGATGTATTCACCAACATTCTGAGGCTACTAGTGATACGGTGATACTACTGATGGGGGGCATGCGAGTAGTATGTTTTCTCGTAAATCCGCTTCGCGTCTCTTGAAACGTGAGACACATTACGAAATTTGTGGCGTCGCATTTGCTTGCATATGAGTAACAGTCAATAAATATCCAGGAAAGTTCAGGAAGACGCGTTTAAGGAGAAGATAATCAGTTTTGTAAACAAGATGCACATGTCTAATAGTCGTCATTGTTCATTTTGGCATTTCTAATAAGCACCTCCGTAGCAAAAGTCTTCTCCCTTTCACTAGTAATGCTTCTGAATTTTATCATTCGAAGGATAAGTAGGCGTTCTATTTTTAACCTTCGTTTCCGAATAAGAATTCCGTGTTATTTGAGGTTCACAAGGGATGCGTCGATCCTGGACCAAAAGAAGCTTGTTCCCCATGCACTCTTACGGTGTTGGACATGTTTGTCGCATTCGCTTATTCGATTATCCAAGCCATTCCTATTTTTCTTCCTAGTTGGGTCGTTTATCAAGGGGTAGTTGCTTTTAGTGCAGCATGTATTGCGGTGCTCCGTCTTGACTGTGCAACTGTGTCTGTAAGTTTGTAACTGTAGTAGCTTTGAAGACCTCCATATCTATTCCCAAGGGAATCTGGCAAGAACAACTCTCACTCTGAGGTAACGTAAACCGTATATGTAACAGTCCGCTCACCTTTTGGTAGCCATGGATTTCATCCCAAAACTTCAACACAGTTTCGCCGTTCATACAACGCAAAAACTAACCACGTTTTCCAAACATTGTTAGGCAAGTCATAAATTTGACGGACAAGTGGACCGTGGCCTTTTTAGTCTTACAATTAAGCTCAGCGTGTTAGCTATCGGTCTTCGTGGTTCAGAGGGTTTGTCAAAGTGACTATTTACTTGAATCAAGAACTATCCCTCCGGCATGTATACGAAAGCAAAGCCGATAGATGGCAAAGTACCTGTGCACTTCTCCCCAGATTATGGGATACTAGTTTCCGTGGCTCACAAATTTCTAATAACAACCGCTGAGTCATCACGAACACCTGACTAGGCATATTGATAGTTTTGCCCAGGTCGACAGTGGCTCAGCAAAAACTCGGTTATCATTCGAAAAAATTTCGTCTGTAAACGGTTGTACGTTTATAGATCTACAGCCGAACTAACGACGGGTGACCGACTTGATGTTGCGTGCTTGAGTGTCAGGTGATTATTATCATTATCATATCAACATTGGATGTGATACACTACTCATAGTGTTGCTGAAAGTTCTTCGACAGCCCACAATTGGTTTCGCCCTTCTTCAGGCTCATCAGGTGGACGCAGTCCCTAAGTTGCCGTCGGCTCTATCTTTTACTTGAACCGCAATTGCATGAAATTAGAAAAATACACTTATTTGCAAACAAATTTGGTTTTTCGAAAGACCCACACTGAACCCAGCTGAAACATCATAAACGAGACATTCAGAATGGTTCCCGGAGAGCTTCCCGCAAAGCCAAATTTGTTTTCAAATGAGCGTACTTTGCTCCTCATTACCTCATTCAACTACTTTGTTATAAAAATTGCGTACGCCGGGTTTCCCGCAGAATAACGTGGCAATTCCTGTCCCCAGCAGGCAACTGCTAATTAGTGCTGGGAAACGATTACAAAACTCCGTATGCTATTTACTGTTACAGCTAATGTGACTTTATCTATAGGCTCTTGGTTACGAGGTGACCTGGATTTTATGGTTAAAAAACGGGTGACCCCATATCACGTACAAATATAAAGTAATCACACTGCTGATCAGCCACCCAAGGCCAAACGGCAAGGCCTTCCGCCACCAGTCTCAAGGTCACAGATTTAAATTTCCATATTGATCCTGATGGTCCTAATCAGGAATGAAACTGCCTTGAAATGATAAGTGAAGTATAAATTTAATTCTCTTACTAGACAGGACCTCATTTAAATCTTGAATGTGGCCTCTTGTCTATGATATCTATATTGTATTTCGGCAACCAACAAGAGCAATGGTATTTCGGTGTTTTGAACAAATCAAGCAAACGCATGATGACCCAAGACAGGTTTGAAAAAGGCACAAGTTTAGAGGGAATATACCAAGATTTTCGCATCTTTCACGTACATCATTCTTGACTTTAAGCTTAGACTTCAAAGACTAAAGCTGTTTTGAGAAAGCTGTATACTTGCACATGCGGGGGCCCATCAGATTTGTTTTGCTTTACTTTTGTAATATCCATATCGCTCTTTTTGTACGTGATTAGGTACCCGGTTCCTAGTTCCCCGCCGAAAGGCTTCACCAACACTCGCTTGGTGGTGAGACCGATGTAAGTCAGGATGGCGGTGATCAGTCGTTTCACTGATCCGCGTTTACGCGTAAACCAGTGGGCTTCTCGAAGATGCCCATGCAGATTCCTAGCCATTTTCCTAAAGCAACTGCTCACTGAGCGAATGGGAGTAATTTGGGGCTGAAAGTGCGTGGTTGTTGTGATTGAGTGGGTAGCTTTAAGGTCTGTTTACCCAGGTCAACCTTCACAGACCTTCACTGATCGTCTAGGTAAGCATTCCTATTGGCCTGTTGGTTGACCTGCCTTCTTATTGGTTGGTGGCCAGACCGCCTTGAAACTTGACCAATCCGGTCACCCCGCCCAAATGTCACTTCGACTGATGATGAAATGTTTGTAACCAAAATGTCCAGTTCAACAAAATAACCAAGGACCAAAATAGTCTTTAGTCGCTGGATAACTTCAGGACGCAAAGCAAGTCCACTGCAGATGTGGGCAACGTTACAAGTTTCTGCCACTGCCCTGGGATAGACTGCAACTAGTTATACCAGCTATAGTGTCTTCCTTAAAAGGTAGTTGCATGTTCAATGTTCGGTTCTCCGCGTTATGAATCCGGTCACCTGTGCTTCACTTGCAGGTGTGTGACAAAAAAACGAGTTGGGTGATCGTTGTGGGTTGAGCATGACAGCCAGCCTTGGAAATCATCAGTAAACAGCTTTCTTGTGTTAGCTCTCAGGCAACCAACATGCTTTCGTCTTTGTTTCAGTAAACCTGAACCAGTTAAAAGGGTGTAGTACCCGTTACGTGTCGCTTGTGGTGATAACTCGTCTCATCTGCTAGTAAGCAAGACATCCATGAAGAATAAGAAATAACTAAATTCTCTTTCGAGCGTAAACGCCATAAGTAGATGCGTGCGCTTCGAAATAGCTGGCCATATTCTGTCACACGAAACCGACCGTCTGCTTGCCGGACGCATAAGCGTTTGTAGGTAAATTCCTCAATTAGGTCTATTTTTATTCAACTCACTCATGCGCATATCCGCGAGCAATGGACCTAGTGGCGTGCCAATCACCATAGCACCTTTCCTAACCTATGAGTGATCACTTGTAATAAAGATAATTCCTCCGGTCGGTTTTATGTCCTCTAACCCTCTCAAGCCAGCGTTTTGAGCAAAAGAACCAACAAGGGCGCACAAAGTGTATTGAACGCCCAAAACCAGTTGAAAAGCAACATGGACGTGCGTCTTATTTAAAGTGCATAGAGCACCAATATAATGGATATTCGGACGCCCTCTGCAGTGGTATTCTGTGGATACTAAGTCATGACTGGCTGTTGGGCCCACACTTTCGACCAATCAGAACTCGAAATGATGCTGGTCCACCAAGCGGCCCGACCTTCTAACCAATCGCTAACAGCTTCGGCTTGTTGACCTGAACAGCGCCTAACTGCGAACGGTAAGCTGCTTTGCACAGGATTCCGACTAAAGTAACTGAACTGGAAATGCACATTCCGTGTGCTCATCAGTGGCAGCTTCCGTAGAACCTCGACGAAAATCCCTGACAGATGTTCAATAGATATTCCGAACTTTTCCTTGTATGAGGTCTTTTGTGAAAAATTCATATCTCCACTGATTCCATTCTACCAAAGAGGCTATACTTACTTTCGCATTTCCATACAAGGTAAAGAAATTCAGTGTTTTATGCAATAAATTAAGTGGTAGATATGAGGAGTTTCCGATACCTCAAATTGGTCTCAGTGCAAACATGTGAATTTAAAACCAACTGTAGAGTCATGGTAGAATGCTTTGACCCATTGTCCCATTATGTTCTAGCGAGTAGATAATACGACGCGGCTCCGAATAATTCCAGTACGTGAATTGGTTTTCTTGGTAGCAGAGCATTGTCCATCATTTATATGTTGGGCCTTCAGAAATTTTATGGGTTAGCACGCGAGCAGATTTGTCTATCACATATCCATATTCCGGTAGTAGAGACCAACATGGATTGCTTCGGAGATGATACAGATTTAATTGTGAAACGTCAATTTTTAAACGAACTTCAAAGGCAAGTCCATCAGTTGCCCGTTTAGAGCATGTCGTATTGACAGTATGGATGCAGCAAAGGACTGGCTTACAATATGGGAGTAAAGATTTGCTAAATTTCCCCTTCCTCTTTTTTTCCTTTTTTTACGACAAACTAATCAAAGCACATTATAAACTGTTGTGCGCTGCACCGTAAATTTGATGCACGACGTCTGAAGATGCGAGTTAGTTCATCCATTCATACTTATCTTTTCTTCAAACTTCATCACCGTCAGTGTTCAACACACATGTTTTACTGTCATGAAAGCATAATATATTTGAAAGTCACGTTGTGGACAGAAAATTAAAGTGAGTGGGAAAGGAACTCACTGCTAGACTACCACAGACGTTTCGGTGTACCTACACCTCTAGACACTCATTCAGACGATTTGGATAAAGATAACTTTAAGAACACCAATGACTTTGATTGGTCACCATATTTTGCAGAGTTTTTAGTCGTGAACAGAAACGAATACGCGGACCCCATCCGGGAAGATGAGTTGTACCGAGACTCCTCAGATGTCTGTTATCTCTTTCGACCCCACTTCCAGGTCAGAGGATGGCACCTGCCTGCTTGTGACACTAAATGGGGAAAGGAAAACACAGCTTTTGGAGTTGGATATCTACTCTGATCGAAATCCCCGTTGCACTCGTCCTTTGATTATATATTTGTGGAAAATCAGAACCAAGTCGATTTCTAAGTGAACATTTATTCGCACATATGTTCAACGCGATCGAAATCCCCGTTGCACTCATCCTTTGATTATATATTTGTAGAAAATCAGAACTAAGTCGATTTCTAGGTGAACATTTATTCGCACATATGTTCAACGTAGTGTTGAAGGCTAGGCCTGCCAGATGAACGGCAATAGTCGAAATTAGCTAACGAGCCATAGAGGATTTTTTGCAATGATTTAAGTAGTATTGTGTAGTATTGTTGTATTGTTTGTTCTTCTGAGTGCAAGCTGATACCGCCCAGTCCCTGGAAGGGTCTTACAAAATGATAGTTCGACTGAATTCTCAATGAGCGTCTCAGTACAACCACTTAAATAGGAAAACGAGTGTACTTACCATCCTACAGCTGCCACATTTCCTACTTGCGAGAAATCCAATTTGAGTGATATCTCGGAGTAAGAATCAGTTTCTGGAATTTCTTTATACATAGATAAGACAGCAGCAACCGATTGTTTTATGGTCCTGACCAAATTTTCCTCCCCGGACAAGAAGAAACGGTACTGCTACTACTCGTTCAAACAAGTAGTAGTTTGTTTGATAATTTGTTCAGATTGTGAAGTGAATGTATGGAAGCTTTACTGGTGATTCTCACATACATAGATATTCGTCTTCTATCCAAAAGATCAGGATTGTGCAAGGCGAGGCATTCTTATGACCCAGACCAGACACATTCTATCCATTTTCATGTATGATACATCGTTCAGAACAAAAATGTACTAACGAATGGTGAAGCAGGTGCTCACTGGCTTTTTGAAGACGATTCAGGTAGAAAATAGCTCAAAGCAGAGCGAAGCACCAAACTCAAAGGAAAATTTACAAAATAGTGACTAATACAACGACCAATCGATTCCACGGTCATGTTTGCATCTTGAGTTGATGTGTAACAACGGCACTTTTAAGTGTACCCATAATCATGACCTTGATTTGGGCTGTGTCTCTTAGGATGCAGTACCTCGAAATTGGAAACATCTTCGGTTCCTTCAAAAAGTGTTTGTCTGTAAAAAAAATAAGCACGTATAACGATAGTCCTGAATTCAGAACTTTGATTTCTGGCTTCATCTGTGGTATAATTTAGGATGAACAAGAAACATTTGAGAATATAACACCAGTAAAAACATGGTGTCATTTCGCTCACTAAATGCATTGTTGCAACGCATTGTACAACCAAATGAAGGATGGAGACAATAACTTGGAAGCGAAGTATGAAAGTCAATACGAACAAATTCAATTGGGCTGGTCATTACCTGAATGGGAACTCCGAGACGGGACACATCAGTGGTTAGCTACATTGTCAGAAATAGCCCAGTCGTACTCTCAGTGGTGCTTGTCCATCCAAGCTGTTGCCTTCAGTGCATAGATCTCTTTCCAATCTCTCCACCAGAAAGTCTATGCGTAGCCCTGTATTCATGCACCAATTATATCAGCTCCCGCCTCCAATGCGCAGCTACCTATCTCAACTCCTCAGATCATCGGCGGACGAAACCGTAGTAGCTATAGCGCCTGTACGACAAATTCCCGATTCCTACTGCTGATAGTGATGATGATTGATGATGATGATTCGGATGATGATGATGACGACTCGGATGATGATGATTCGGATGATGATGATGATGAGGATGATGATGATGATTCGGATGATGATGATGATGAGGATGATGATGATGATGAGGATGGTGGTGACGATGATGATGATGATGATGATGGTCGAGGCTCTGTCGAGCGCTGATCACGTTTCAACTTAACTAATGGTCAGTAAGCGCCTCGTATTTTCAAGTAAACTATTGTGAAACAATCGTGTGTAAGCTGAAAAAGTGAAGAATTCTAGAAGATTCACAACTAGTGTAGATATGTCAATTAATTTCCATCGAATTTCATTACATGCTTCTTGGCGTAGATATTTCAGTTCTTGTTCATGGTGGAATTCGTCTTGGACACTCTGCGTGAACCAACTTTGAAAAGACAAATTCTGTCAATAAGCTGTATTGAGAAGCCTTTGTGCAGAAACTCTAAACTACTGGAACCCACGAGAACCGTTTCAGCAGTTCCGCTTGCTGCAAGCTAACACAAACACGCCCAACAAAATCACTGTACCCGAGAACATATTTGTCTTTCTGCACTTTATTGGAAGTCGTATGGTTCCCGGAGTGCGTTCACTTTTTACTTTTAAGTTCGTATCCATGAGAAAATTGCCAAATCTGCAAACTCCCAAGTGGAGTGCCTCGTACTCAGTAACAGTGTTAGTCATCCACACCCACCTCACTTCGAGGTTCCTATGCGAATTTGTTCAACAAAGTTCCATCAACTTCACAATAAGTATGAGTTCAAAGGTAAATATCTGAACATTCTTTTAACTGAGTCGACATCAGGTTGTCCAGGCCCATCTGATGAGCCTGAAACTAGGCGCAATCGATCATGAGCCTTCCCATACTTCTACCTCACGGGCACCGTTGACGATATCCTTGCACATCCAGTCTTCCAGCGTCTTCTGACATACATCGGAGACCGTTGGGGGGCTTTCGCTCTGCGTGGTATTTCAGTGAATGATGTAGCAAGCTCACTATGCACCTTGGTTTTCTCCAGGTCAGCAGAATTATCATAGAAGTTCGGCATAATGCACTACTTATAAGGTTGCTGAAGACTCTTTGACCGTCCACGACCGGTTTCGCCCTTCTTGGGGTTCACCAGATAGGTGAAGTCTCCGAGTATCCGTCGACCTGAACCCAAATTGCATGAAAGCAGTGAAATACACTGATTCGCTTACTAATTAGGGATCGGCGGGAGACTCACCTGGAATTCACTGAATCTCTCATGTTTATGATGTTTTCAAGCAACGTATAAGTAGTGTATTCCTTCTATACATGTATCGTGATACTTCGAATATCATACCAACTGAAACCAGCTGCAGCACATTCAGTCATCTGAAAACATCATAATCGGTTTGGAGACGATCAGACCCAACCGATAGTTTATTGATTATTGAGAAAGGCATAACATCCCGACACAGTGCGTCCTTGGTAGCTATACTTAACTAATGACTGATCCAGAGGTGTTTCTCAAGACGGATAATATGTCACACTGGGCTTTACAGTCTGTACGCTCACTTCATTGTCCATTGCCAGGTCAGCGGATAGAGAAGCACCAAGGTAGCGCAACATAATCCATCGCCATCATTATGTTAAGAACCATGCGTTTTGCGCCATACTCTCGGCGAAAGAGGTGCACTTTAAACCTATCGATTCTGCAAAACCGAATCCCGTAATCATCCCAGATTGCGCAGAACGGTCGCATTAGTCTGCGAACAACATTGTTCGGAAACCGGACTTGCACGGCAGATCAGAATACGCCTTGAATGAATGACCATCATCAGTATTGGATCGAAATACCAGATTCATGGTACCTTCACCCTGATGTATGCCACGGAGAGGTTAAACTGGACTGGAGCGAAAACTTCATTCTACTCCAATTCCTTTCCTAATTTGAACTCAGTCGAGGTAACTAAACAGATAAGCTACCAATCCTCCGTACAGGGCGTTGATGAGTTCGACCCAACTGTCCGGACAATCTAGTCCCCCATAGAACGATGTTAGGTGAGCTGAAGAGCCTTGCCATAAGAGCGGCATTTCTCCTATCTTTGTGTTGCAACAAAATTAAATAAATCATACTCCAATCCTCCTTCCGAATCCCCCACTCCCCCTCCACGAAGCATGTATTCGGCCGCACAGACTACGAAAGATTAACATACCTGTCTTACACGGAAGATAATTCCACAGTTGCTGTCGGACCCCTGTGTGTTTCGTTTTCTCGTATGCCGAGTAAATATTGATGTACAGGAGAATGTTTGTGTTACAGACGGTTGACTTGTCCTCTAAGTTTAGACTTTTTGCTTCAAACGCTTTGTCATCGATCGAACTGATATAAATGTGTTGTAGTGAACCGGAGAGCATCTGTTAACTTTGTACGGTTTATTAGTCTGTGCGTCAGTGCCACTGAAGGTGGTGACCTTTGATTATGGCCGATAGTTCCGTTGTATAATTCTGTTTCTCCGCTTTTCACTCGAGCCTCGATGGGCTGACGTTCACGTGACTTTTGACCTTGATTAATCTGCCGGACTTGTCCCTTGGTTACTCTCCTTATCTTATCAGTTCGTCTGATGCTCAGCTGTGTTTGCATCATCCCTTTCAGTTAGTGATTTCTCGCGCTAGATCGTTCATAGATCGGATCCAGTTTAGCCTCTCCGTTGATTGAGTCCCTTATAGGATATCACGCGCCCAGAAATTTCCCTGTGTGGTTTGTACCTCCACGCCACAAACCATTCATGTCTCCATTTGGAGATCATGCCTACTTTGGGCGACTTTTTTTCTCTGATCCGTGTAAGTAGTTTCATTTCGCTTTCGAAACAGTTTGGCGACAATCAGTAGATTTATTTCTGGGCAACGCTTCGCTTTTGACACAAAAGCTTCGTCCGACCAAGTGACTAGGTTCCGAGGTTGGTGGAGATTTGAGGCTGAAGGCAAACCAATCAGCTAAGCCAAGCTACATCGCTGAGGCTGAAGGAGAACCAATCAACTAAACCAAGCCAAATCGCTGTTGGTTGTCTGCCGAGGGTTCTTAGTGTGTCGAGGTAGGTGAACAAGTGTTGAGTCGATGGGGGACCTACATGTGTTTTGGTCCAGCCTAGGGTCTAGTTCTTCTGGTTCGGTCCATTTGATGGTCCCTCTTGAACGTTGTTTGAACTCTCTGTCCGTCTGTGTGGTGAGCTAGTGCTAAGATCCTTCTGTAAGAGAGATGCTGTGACCTTTGGTCGCATTGGAATTTCCACCCCCACTCCCCCAGTTTTTGCCAGTGATCCTACGTGGATTGACAACCACAGTCACGTGTCGACTCGGCTTATCTGTGACCGCTTTCCATACGCTCACCAGCTCCACACCCTGATTAGTTTCATTTCGTATATTTGTAATGCACTACTCATAAGGTTGCTAAAATCCATCGACAACCCACGACCGGTTTCGCCCTTTTTGGTTCTCATCAGGTAGGCACAGTCCCCGGGTTTCCGCCAGCCTTATGTTTTACTTGAAACCGAAATGCACGAAATTAGCGAATATACATTAATTTGCAAACTAATTTGGTTTTTCGAAAGACTCACCTGGAACCAAGCTGAATCTCTCGTTTGTGCTGCACCAGGCCGCCTCATGGTTCAGTCACTACGATATTTGAAATATCGCGATACATGTATATTTGTAATGTGCTACTCATAAGGTTGCTGAAAATCCGTCGACAGTCCACGACCAGTTTCGCTCTTTTTTCATCTCGGTTTGTTTCATCCGGCATAAAAAGTGTTGTGCTTTTTGGTTTTGCTTGACACACAATCTGAATTCCTGGCTCTGAATTTCTGGCTTTCCGTTAAGCTACCATTAATGCACAACCAAGAAGTAGAGCTTGACAGGAAACGTTCTAACCCTGAGTTACCGCATTCAGCATACTTAGGTTAGGTTACTTTTCAAGTCAGCTTGGTAACCATTTGATTAGCCAGGCAGAAAAGTGTTCAAATACTATTTGTAGGAAAACGTAATTCGTCATGTCTGAACCCTAAGTGGTTGATTCCCAATTGCACATAGGGATCCCCCCGAGGCCATCAATCTACCAGGTAGCCGAAGTCGCGCGCGATACAATGTTGCATACTGTTTACCAACTTCCTAACGAAGGCACAGAGTCCATCAATGGTTGACATTTTGCATGATAAGCTAGCTGTGTCTGTACGTGCTGATACGCATTGCTTAGAACCATCAACGCGTAACGTTTAACATCTCATAGTCTAGCACTTGGTTCACTGTTCATCAGACCTTTGAACAAAAACTCAGTAGGTCGTGTGGGCAACTGTTGTGAACTATATCTTAGAGGAAACCAATCATAAGGTTGTTGAAAACGCTACCGTAGCTCACAGCCGGTTTCTCTCTTCAAATCCGCGTTCATCATCATCCCTGCTGTCTCTGTCTACCTTATGTTCTACTCGAACGCACACGGTATGAAATTCGCGAATTACATTCATTTGCATGCCAGATTGGTTCTAACACAAGACTCGACTAAATATCATCCGAATCCCTCTTTCATGCTAGTTTCCATTCGGGATTCAGTTCAGTCTCCCTTGAGGACCCAGTCAGTTCGCGTACACCTCAGAGACTTTTTTGAAGGTCTTTGTCTTTCGAAATTCTTCTGGAATGGAATCCCAAAATTGTCATTCTCATGCCATAGCAGTGATTAAAATCGCCTGCAAAGCAAAGCGGACAAGCGCATCAGCACGGTTACCTCTGTTGGCTTCTACCACCCGCCCCGCTGTTTATTCGCTTTGAGTAGTACACTCCGTTATTTGTGCTCACAAGGACACCTTCATTTTTGAATTTCCAGTTTGTTTCGTTATAAAATTTGAAACTGCCTTTCATAATATCCTCTCAAGAATACGTATTCTACGAGTATCGATACACAACACACAATTTCACAAAGTGAAAAATTGGTCGGGAATAAGTGAGTAGATGTCACTCAACTCACATCATGCTAACTCGTCAATCAATGTTCACCGAGGACGTTCCTGATGGCCAACTGAACACAGTCATTCTGGAGTAAACATAGAACCGTGGAAGCGTAAACTGAGTTGAACAGGATGTTGAAGTACCATACAAATAACGTACTCACTGGTATGAGTCGCAGGAAATGCACGCTTAACCACGGATGGGAGATTTATCAAAAGTGACCCAGTTTTGCGCCATCAACAAACAAGCTGTGTTTACCACTATGAGCAAATGATCAGAAGGATTTGAGGTAAATAGTTTTTATCTTTTAAACAAATAACTAGTAGCCCTTCAGCGACTGGAATCAAATTTGTCGAAACGAGAATGCGGTGTGCTTTTTTTGGAAGGGGGGGGGTTAAACATTCAGATGCGTACAAAATTACATCCGCACTGCGAATCTTGTACGCTTTGGAAATGTTAAAAATCCTCGACGAATACACTCCTTTGCAAATCAATTTGGTTTTCACGGGAGACTCAAGTGAATCTCTTATTTATGATGTTCTTCAACTGAATGTGCTGCACACAGGCTGGCTGGTTGATACAATATCTGAGTATGTTTGCAGTATATTATTATAAAGGGCTGTCGACGTCTTTTCAGCAGCTTCGCTAGTAGTTTCTTTTATGAAAATCTTCTGCGACATATCGAATATCGTACCAACTGGAACATAAGCTGGCCATCCACTTGGAACACATTCAGTTGAAGAACATCATAAACGAGAGATTCACTTGAGTTTCCCGTGAAAACCAAATGGATTTGCAAATGAGTCCATCTATCGAAATCAGTCCAATTTTTGTTCAACTAGAATATGAGGTTGACGGAAACTGGGGGACTGTGCCTATCGGATAAGCCCCACGAAGGGCGAAACCGATCGTGGGTTATCGAAGAGTTTCCAGCAACCTTGTGAATAGCCTTATTTATGTTAAAAAAAATCCATTTTAGAATAGCTTATCTAAAAATATTCAGCACTGTGAAATACCACCCAACGAAACTCACTATAAGAGATCTTCATCACCTCATTTTTCTGTTGTATAGTGGGTGGCCGTCTGTGGGTTACACCTGCACTGAGCCTGCCAGACTACGCGATAGGGAGAAGACAGAGAACTGGGGACACGGCTGTAGTGACAGGACAAAACATACAAAGCGTCTGCGTAATTATATAGGATGACTAATTGGCCAAATATGGTCGTTCAGTTGTTCGCTCCGTACAGCCAATGGTTGTGTTCCGGTCGTGAACATTCTCAGGCCCACTACGCTAACCCGTGTTTGGTGGGAGCCGCCAACTCACCTAATTTCCGGACGTGTCGAACCTATGGTGCTTTTTCTCCTCTCTGGGAGCGCCCTGACATTTTCTTCTACAATGGTTTAATCAATTAGATCATTAGAAGGTCTCCGCAACATCGTCTTAGATCTAGGATTCTTTCACAGAAATATTCCTTCGCGGACGGTCGCGGACTCGAGGTTCCCTGAATTTCGTGAGACGAACACTGCTAATCATTCCCAACAGGGTGAAAAGACTGTACGGTGCTTTTCGGCTTCTCAGCATGGATTGATTTAGTGACAAGATCAAATCTCTACTAAAATGACTTTATTGAGGGTAAAATTCTACAATTTTCTGTGCCTGTCTTTTGTTTCCAGCCAGATTTTGGCCGGAAAAAAGCTCTTCATAGACTTCCAAAGTTTTAAGATCATCACCTGTTGGCTATCCGGTCCTTGCGCGAGTACTCTGCAGTGTCCACACAATAGCTGATTGGCCGTTCTCATGAAGGACCTTGCCAGAATTCGAATCCTGGTTTATGTTTGTCAAGCATGACTCCCATCGCGGGTTTACAAGCTGCGTAAAACCAAGGAGAAGAGTAATCACCAAGCTCTCTTAATAGCGAAACCCTTGGCGTTGCCACATCAGAAAAGGTGTGCCAGACAGAAGTTGACAGCTGTTGATTATTCGGCTCATCTTACTACTCTCAAAAAGTTTTCTCATTTGAATATTTGATGCCCTTTGCGTGAAATTAAAGGGTTTACTTGTTTTGATCTCTACATGTGCGTTAATTCAAAAGATATTTAACCAGGGACTTTTACCCTGCATTTAGTTAAATCGGGCTTAAATGATGAAACCGAAAGGTGCCTTACTTCGGTCCAGTGAAGTGGTCTTTGCACAAAACACTTCACGGTGATTGCTTGTTTAACTGGATATGAGTAGTTCTGGTCTAGAAATATTATGCCATCCTGTTTGAGGAACCCTTCAAATAGAATTACCGCTATAGAAGGTAATTTTCAAGGCACGAGATTCGTTTTCATTGAAGTCCATTCTCGATTTCAAAAAACGCCCTAGAACCGCAGAGGGTTCGCCTACTGATTTCCGTCAGCAATTTATTCATCAAAAAAAGAAGCGTCACTTTGTGATAGTGACCTGGGTTCATTGATCGATAATCATCTGGGAAGACTAGATTGTTGTCAATCCTTCAAAGCGATCCAATTTAAATTTAGTTCTGATTTCGATTGAATTTAGCAACATGGAACTCCTATCGCTCTAACTAAGTTTTCATCATTTACTTCAGCTTTTCCCAGCCGCAGAACACGAGCACAGCTGATACGCTAACCGGTTACACAATGCTAATGGACTCGGATTGATAAGGCTGAAAGTATATCGTTGGACGAGTAAAAAGCACCATTATTTCAGATATGCGGAGATTTTGTAATATTGAATAGAGATTTAATCCTATCAGCTAGGCCACTCTATGCACTGCACATTTGTTTCCTCCTTGTTGGGAAACATCAGCAGTGCGCATCTCACGAGACTCCAATAGGGAGCTTCGAACCTGTGGTCTTCCGGCCAGTGATTGATTAGCGCTCATTCAGACAAGACAGGGCCTCCCGTTCATCAACAACGGAAACCATATCACGTGGTCACGTGATGACTAGCTCCTCGAGCGACGACAAGCAACCGATTTTCCCATCATCAAAAAAGACACCACAGGACAGCTGCTAACAGCAGTCCACATAGTAGTCTGTTCGTCTGATTACAATAAACTAACCAGCTGTTCCGTTTTGCGGAAATTTTCTGTGCATTCTACAAGACAGACGATGATGACAACCCTCTCCAAAAGGCGATCTGCCCCTCTTTTCCCAATGTTCAAAGCAAATCAGTTGGGATGACTCATGCTGAAGTTGACATTCTTGTCTGGATCAGTTTTATTCTGGCTCGGATGCTGAATAAACGGAAAAAACAGCCCGATCAACATGAATTTCACTGTAGTGCTAAGTCACCAGGATGTTTCATTCTATCATTTGAATTGTAGCTTTTCCTATTTCGGCAGTGTAGCAACAGGTTAAACACTGCCCATGGTGTTGGTTTCCTGTAATTCAAAACACTACGGAACTTTCTGATGCAATTTTCCAACAATTTTGTTTGTTCGGCCCATGAAAACTCACGTCTCAGTGGTTTCTGTTTTCCCTTCAGTGGTACTGAGAAAGTTTCCTTCTCGCTTCCCATGTGACAATAGAACTAGCTTGAGCAGTTAGTAACTTAGTGTGTAAGTATGTCTAATTCTGGTTCTTGTTGGTGGCATCATGTTTGATTACTTAACATGCGTGTTAGCTTGGTCGCCGGTTTGTACGTTGATATAGGTGAGTTACGTTTTATTACCAATCAACGTGACATCATCAGTGCGTTGTTAGAAGCCCAGTGGAGCGCAGCCAGAAATCGATGGTTCTGCATTGAGTAGTGTAGCGTGCGTGTTGATTTAGGTGCTGCTGGCCGAGACTGACATCCGATCACGATTGGTTTTTCGGTCGACATTTTCTATTGGTTAGTCTGTCATCCTGTGTCCTGATTGTCCAATGACCTTTGAGCTTGACCTTCCCCGCGCTCGTATTCTGACCGGTGCTGTAATTCCCTTTGTCCTTGACCCTTCTGAATTTTGGTCTGACTATGTTATTAGTACTTGATTGACTCATCGGGCGCATCATTACTCAATTTTTGGGGCAATCACTAAGCGAGAGCTGGTACTACTCCATAAATCCGAGTTACAACATGGTTGATAAAGTCGATGTAGCAAGACCGGAGCATCCAGAAGAATTGATCTATACGATGTTCACGGCAAGACTCCGAAGTATGCGGCAACCGTGAGGAAATAAGACTGGTTGAGACGAAGGATACAGCAAGAAAGCCAGTATAATAAAAATTGAAACACCCTTTGGTGGAAAACGATCGTATTTACTGGATTCTGAAGATCCGGACAGAACTGGATATCTTCTGTTCTTTATCTGCATTTTAGTGCTCTGCTTCACTCGTTTTTGCCACATAATGGATCAAAATAACCTGGAACAATTTGGGTAAAATGTCATTTGTACGAAGCAGCTACTGATGCAAATGTGTAAGTTGTTCTTTGTCTGCATTTTAATGCTCAGCTTCACTCGTTGTTGCCGCATAGTGGATCAAAATAACCGGGAACAATTTCGGTAGAATGTCATCTGCACGAAGCAGCTACTGATGCAAATGTGTAAGCTACTGATTAGTCATGTGAGTAGTGTCTGGTCGTGTGTTAAAGTGCCGTCCCCACGTCTGTTGGAATGGTGGTTTAAAAAATTAACAAACGGCCTTGCAGTGCTTGTTTGTTGTTAGTTGATATTCAAGGAACATCCAAGAAATTTCCCCTTCACTAATTTATGAAAGCAATCGATCACGTGGTCTTGAAAACAGAACGAATCAGTTCAGCTGTTTTACGTGGTTTAACTAATCAGAGGATTCCCAATAAGGACGAAACAACAGCGATGTTCCTCTCAGTTTTCCAGCATAAATGGCCTTCACTTACAGGACGAGATCTCCCCACACTAACAGCAATGTTTAAGTGCCTCAAGGAGACTTCACAGGACGAGTGAAAACTTTTACGTGAGAATTAGTCACTCGAGGAGGCAGTCCATACGTAACCATATGATGTGGTTTCCGGTATAGTGAGTAGCTTCTAGCGAGTAGATCAAAATACCAACCAGCTGCTGGTGGCCCAACATCTGTGTTCAAGGCAGTAGTCGGGTTTCCAAGCTCCCTGCAGTTTCATGACATCTTAATAGTTTTTAGTAAGTGCGAAACAGCTATACACTGCTTCTCGATCTTTTGGCACAACTTTCTTAACCTACAGGACGAAAGTTCAATTAAAACAATTTGCAAAACCCCACCAGGAGATGACAGTGTTGGAATGGGGAATGCGACAAGAACAGAGTGTGTTTAACTCGTCTTCGCTAGAACTGGGCAAACCTTTCACAAGGCTAACTAATCTTCACATGAGTAGGACAGTTTCTTTTGTAAAAAGAGCTTCATTTAATTCACACAGTTGGCCCTTTTATAGAAAACAAATGAGCATAGTCTTATCCCATTTGTTCGTGTGTTTCTCGACAAAGTTGTGCTTTTTTTCAATTTTCTTGCGTTTATAAATGCATTATAACTTCTTTGGTGCGAGAACAAGGGTTTTATCATAA
>NW_008751736.1:1300615-1301467 GCF_000715545.1 Opisthorchis viverrini
AGAGTCTTCAGCAACCTTATAAGTAGTGTATTATGCCAAACTCTGTTTCTCGGTGGTATTGATGAAGAAAAACTGTACTCACCAGGTGCATAGTGAGCTTGTTATATCATTCGTTGGAATGCCACACAGAGCGAAAGCATACCCACAGTCTCCGGTGCATGTTAGAAGATACTGGAAGACTGGATGCGCAAGTATGACGTCAAGCGTGCGCGTGAGGTAGCAGTATGGGACCGCTCATGATCGATTTAACTTAGTTTCAAGTTCATCGGGTGGCCCCAGACAACCGAACGTCGACTCGAACAGAAAAATGTCTAAATATTTACTTTTCAGCTCATACTTATTGTGAAGTTGCTGGAACTTTGTTGAACAAATTTGCACGGGAATCTTGAAGTTAGTTGGATGTGGACGACCAAAAATGTTACTGAATACGGCGCACTCCACACGGGAGTCTGCAAGTTTAGCAATTTCCTCATGCATACGAACCTAAAAGTGAAAAGCTTACGCACTACAGGAATCGTACGACTTTCAATAAAGTGTAAAAAAGGCAAAAAATGGTCTTGGGCACAGTAATTTTGTTGAGCGTGTTCGTGTTAGCTTGCAGCAAGCGGAACTGATGAAACGGTTCTCGTGGGTTCGAGTAGTTTAGAGTTTCTGCACAAATGTTTCTCAATACAACTTATTGACAGAATCAATATTTTCGAAGTTAGTTAACGCAAAGTGTTCAAGAACTATCCTACCATGAAAAAGAACGATCGCAGAAAATGAAATATTTACGTCAAGAAGCATGTAATAAAATTCGATGGAACGTAATTGAGATTTATCTACACTATTTGTGAATCTTCTGGAACTGCT
>NW_008751736.1:1301477-1303484 GCF_000715545.1 Opisthorchis viverrini
TGATTCGAATGAAGACAGGCCGATGGCAATGGTGGACAATAGCTCACCGTTTTTCGAATCAAATCGACAGGCTCTCCCCAGACATCGTAAGTCCCTTAATCTCAAATCTCAAATCTAAAGATGTAGTGTACGCTAATGAGTACTTCTCTGTTTAGAAGAAAATTGTCCGAAGAAACTTTGTATGTTCTACTTGGAGAATGGAAAGTTCTACAAAACTGTTCACAGTTCAGCCTAGTCAGCGGACCAAGGGTGACTAACAAACCGGGTTAATATAATGCTTTACATTGTAACTTCCAAGTCGATCTTTCGAATCAACTACCTAAGATATGAGTAAAAAGACCAGAGAGACCCTAGATGAGAAAATTTCAGTGTGCTCCTACTTTAATCATGCAAAAATAGATCCATCGGATTGAATGTGTGTGAAAACTTGGTTCAAGGTCATTTGGAACGACTCACTGGTAAACAAATGCATCGGTGTTGAACACTGATGTCATGCTGTCGATGATGATGATGATGATGATGATGATGATGATGATGATGATGATGATGATGATGATGATGATGATGATGATGATGATGATGATGATGTGCTTCTCAAACTAGTGACATGAGGCTGGAGAAAACAAGGAAATGTAACTTGTTCCTCCCTATCTGTCTACAGAGGCATTGCCCAGAAACATGGCAAAGTATGAAACATCAGATAAATGCTCTGTGGTGATGGCCAGGTAGAAATAGCACCGACTTCTTGCACTTCGGCAAAACCTGGGACTAAGCAACAAGTGCATAAGGAGTGCTTGCACTTTCAAAAGGTTTACCAGCAACTGTTTTACGCTTTTTTAACTTCCACGGGGTAATTCTTTCAGAAAAAGGGGCTTCGGAGTTGTCTAGGTACAAGCAAGTAGTGCCCGTTGCCCGTACTCAAACCATAGGTGAGTCGGTGAAGTTTGTAGGTACCTCTTGCCAAGTTCAAACTCCTGTGAGAAGGAAAGCGCCGAAGCTGTTGTTGTTGAGTGTAATTTTTATCAACATTAATAGTTTCGATTTATCAAATCCGCTGTTCTAATGACGGTCAAACAGTTCCAGTGTGTTTATTTCACATACAGCCTTCCGGAACATTCGTTGCGAGATGAGTGTCTGAGTTGGTCCGACTGATCACCTGAAACCAACGACGCTGCAGACTCCAGGACAAACCCTAACAGTTAACACTATTTCTTAGAGTAATTTCACACACACGTCACTGTGCATTTATAGTAAACGGCATATTTGAGGACCACTAAACTACGCCAGCGGTTGTTTCGAAATGGAAACGTTTTTTCTACTCGGCACGTCTCCACAGCCACCTCCCGAAAAGAGCGCAGTACACGGCGAATTCCGCGATATCTGAGAGTTGATCTCAGTGGAAAATGGCGTGTCAAACATAGGTGATCACCAGATAATCACTCTTTACCGTATCATCCCTGCAATTGGTGCACTGTTTGTGTTTTCAACACTACGCATTTCCCTGTTTCTTTGAAAAATATATCAGCTTGAGTGCAGCATACCACCTATCAAATAACATGTCAGCCTGCAAGTGGATTGCCAAGTGGAAACGGGGACTCACCCTGCACAATACCACTCACAGTAAGACATGAAAGCACTCTTTCTTGCCGACTATTGAGCAGTGTTCAACACACACCACTTGCAAATTATATTACAAATTACACTTGTTCTAGATTTGATAAAATCTTCCAGTGAATATAGGACTTACCGCCTCAGAGAACACTACATTGGTGTTAGCGCTGTCATGGTCAGCCACTCCGAAGATTACAATTCGTTTTACAGTTCATCAATACTTATCTCGAATATCAAAAGTACATCTTCTGTGTTCGACCTACTGGTGATCGTTTCTTTATTTGTCCATGCTTACTGCACGGACAATATCAGTTATACGACCCAACGGTTGGCACAGAGGACCACATTCTTCTGAAGTGAGCCAGCTGTACAGTCCTGAGCCGTTTAACAGGTACA